>NW_022631341.1:0-135104 GCF_010015895.1 Lontra canadensis
AATAAAAGAAGTCTGTCCCCAGGGGAGATGAAGTGGGTTTGCATGCTTAGCCTGCTGGGCTGTGGAAGGCAAAAACAGGGGGAGATCAGTGAGGTGGGGACGCTGAGAGAGCAAACAGACTGAGCTCTCCATGTTTCCCGCGCAAACCGTGTGCACACTTTAATGATTCTCTCACTGCAGGTGGGTCGTATGGTGGGAGGGTGAGTTATTACCCCCTGTTTGCTGCACGAAGAGATCGAGAAGCCACACAGTTAGAAAGTGAGGGACCCAGGGCTTCCTACTCCAGGGCCAGAACCCCTTCCTCCCCACAGCTACACTTCAATGAGGCAGAATGTGCCCTTGCTCTTGGCTGATCTGAAAAACTCTGAAGGTGTCAGAGAGAGGTGGAGGGAAAAAGGAAGGGAAAAGCCCCCCCCACACACCCACCAGGGAGGAGGCAGATGGGGAGCACGGCCACACAGAGAGCTGTGGAACTATCCGCTGGGCTCCACAGCCCTCAAACAAACACGACCACGAACCTGTTGTGCCACACAATGTGGGCTATACAAATTTAAGAATTACTCATAAAATTTAGGACATAAACTTTGGAATGCTTATTTTTATTCTAAGCATGGGAAATGAGACATGTCATTCTTCAATAAAGGAAAGCCCACTCATTAATGATGCTGTTGAAAAATACCCAGGATTCTATACAATCTATAGCCCTTCAAAAACAAAACAAAACAAAACAAAAAACATTTCCCTAGATTCTCTTTCAAGAACAGAAGGACTTTTGTTACCTCCTCAAAGGGTGCTATCTTTTACGAGCTTATTAAGGCAACCTGCTTCTTTTCTTTCTGTGTTTAAGTGACATTCTGTTGTTTCTCTAAGTGGCTCCTCTAGCAGACGGGGGCCCCCAGCCTCTGCCAGGTGCTCACCAGGCTCCCCTCACTCGGGCAGTGGGGCAGCGTGGGAGCCCCATATACCCCAGGGCCAGGCCGGTCTTAAGAAGAGATTCCAATTGCGACCAATTAGGTGAAAGTTTTGAAATGGGTCCCACATTCTTTGGGAATTAAGAAAAGACCGCTGATTTCATTTGGGAGGGAGGAAGAGATTTCTTGCTGTGTTACCTTTCTTTCAGGAAGGCAGCCAACACACACACAAGCAAGCATTTGGTTTCTCTAGCTGATCTGACCCATTTCCACGCAATGGAAGGAACAGGCAGCTGTGGTCCCCAGGTGGAGCATGCTAGTGGATTTCTCAACAGCTGCCCACCCTCCACTCCAACCCTTAGACCCCAAAAAAGATGACAGAGGGATTCCTGAGCTCTTCCAAAAGTAGCATAGAGGGGCACCTGCATGCCTCAGTCAGCTGGGCGTCTGCCTCTTGGTTTCAGCTCAAGTTGTGTTCTCAGGGTCATGAGTTCGAGCCCCATGTCAGGCTCTGTGCTCAGCCTGAGTGGCCTTGAACTTCTCCCTCTCCCTCTCTGCCTCCCCTCTCTCATGTTCTGTCTCTTCCTAAAATAAATAAATCTTTTTGTAAAAATTAGCCATTATATCCCCAATTCGGATACTTTTGTCTCTGATCAGAGTATCATCTTGCGGGTAACAATGCTCATGGGCTGAAAATGTGGCACGCATATCCCCAACAGGTAAAATTGGTGGCCAGGTGAACTTGACAATAAACAACTCTGTCCTCTTTATTTTTCCTTGGGCTGTGCTGTCACAGAAGGTAACACTGCACGGGGAGTCTCAGACAGAAGTGGGGTGAGTTCCTCACATTGGTAAGTGGAGGGTGGTGTGGGGCAGACTTCTCAATGGCACACAGATTATTCTTTTCCCTAGGCGGCAAGACTGTGTGCTTTTTTTCATGGCCACACTGATCATCATTTATCATAATAATGAGCATCTCTACCTCTTGGCGGTTTCTAAGGGAATTAGGACAGGTATTATCATCCTGTTTCACAGACAAGGAAGATGGAGTTCTCTGTCCAAACTGCAGAGTGACAAACAGCAGGGCTGGCTCTGGGACTCAGTGCCATGACTCCTGTTCTTCACGTGCCACATTGCCTTGCCTTATGGTGCTAACAGCCAGAGACGGGAGACCCATTTTCCAGGCTAGGCTCTGGTATTGCCTTTGGTTTAAGCACTGCTCTGGGAAAGGTCACTGCCTCCTCTTGCCACTCTTACGCACACATTCCCTCCCATTAGGAACAGGTCCTACAGCTTACCTTCTCTCAAGTCTCTCCTCCTCGCTGCCCTCCACCCTCCCACATCTTGCCCCCTCATCAAAGGCCGCAACCCCCACAACCTTCTTCAACCCGTGTTGGCAAGGGAGGTAGCAGTGAAGTTGAGGCTTGAGATCCCAGAGAGCAGAAAGCCCAAGATTTAGGGTAGGCTGCTTGAAGAGGGGGAGAATACTAACAAAAGAGGGGAGTCTCAAAAGAAAGACCAGGAAAGGTGCAAGGATGAAACAGAAGCTTGGGGAGATGACAAGACTAGCTTGGCCAGGGATGGGGAGAGGACAAGTGAGAAATGAGCCAGGAGGTATAAGCAGAAGGGTCTTGAAGTGGAATGAGAGGATTCCCCACCAGGATACTCCCAGAAACAGCGCAGTAATTACTTGAAACAGCTTAAGCAGATAGATTGCTTCGTTATTAAAAGGCACAGGAATAAAGGTTTAAACTCACCCGCAAGATTTCTTCAACACAGCTTGGATCACTGGGAAGGCTTACCTAAAATAAAATAAACAAACAGAAATTAAGCATCATTTAGCTACTCTCAGAGAAGCTTGTTGTATCATATTTTACACGGTAGGAAAAACTGTACAGAAAGGAAATAGAGCTATCAATGTGGGGTTTTCCCCTGTTAAGTACAAAGCTGAAAGTATCTGCTAGTGGCCAATTTTGTTTTGCCTTAATGAAGCAGGAAGACCATAGTGCAAGGTGCAGAAAGAGAGTAGCTTGTTCCAATACTGATTTTCTGTGGGATGCTGGGCTGTCTCCCCCCACCCTCCCCATCACCCAGGCTTTACTTTGCTCATCTATCCAAAGAAGGAGCTCGACTTCCTCATCTTTAAGGCCCATTTGACCCTCTGCCAGAGTTTATTATTCATAATCACAGATTTTAAAAACATGAGGCCTATAGGACATACTTCTATGATTGAATTAAGTTCTTTTTAAATTTAGGAGTCTAACCAGTTGCCTGCAATTTTTATCCAAAACACCAAGGCTCAGACTCCTGTGTAAATTGCAGGCATGCCTTGGCACTGAGAGAGCATCTCACAAACATACAAAGTGAATCCCATGAGCTATCTTTCCCAGCGTGACATCTTCCTGATCAATCAAAATTCAAGCAACTTGCAGAAATGTCCCGAGGACTCACTGCAGGTCTGGCACATGGCTCTATCCTCCAGCGACTCTGTAATCAGTGAAAGCCAGAAGCCAGCACCAAACTAAGGCACCAGCCTGAAGGCAGTGACTGGCAAGGGATGTGGGCATGGAACCACCACCGAAGAAAGATCTGCCGGGTGTGACATCACCTGTGTGAGTTGCAGGCATCCCCCAAACCTCTCTCTCTCCTTCATACCTTCCCCCTCTCCAGGACTGCAATTTGTCACTTCTGCTTCCCTCCAGTTCTGGCAAGGAGAACATTTGGTGTCCTTAAATCACTGCCTCAGAAGGTGAAATGTCAGTCCTCTAAAGACAGCACAATCACAGAGACTATACATCCCAAATCTCTCACAGGGGCAATTAGGTGATGAGCCCCTAGTACTCCAATAGACTGAAGGATGAACATAACTCTACTTGGGGAAATGGAAAATAGAATATGGCCCCAGTTTCCCTCAAATTTGCAAGAAAACATGTTACAACCATCAGCAAATATTAATTCAGCATTAAAGTCACTGCTGTAGTGGTATTAATTTCACCTTGCATTTTTTCAATACCTTCTTCATGTAAAAGTCCCTGCTTCAGAAGCATAAAATCCCTTGTGGGGGAGGCAGGCTGAGAAAGAGTCCCCCATAAAGAAGGGACTATCCAGTATTCGGTACGCTTCCAGTTTACACCTGTTATCCTGGAGTCCTTATTGACAGTATCTCCTTTTCCCCCTCACAAATCCCCCTCACAAATGTCCCAGTTTGGATGATAAATTAAATAGTCACTCTTTCCCAGCACAGTAATATTCTAATACTGGGTAGAAAGAACAGTAGAAGGAAAGGCAGGAAAAGAGGGTCAGGCATTACTTTCCAGAGGACCTTAAATGCAGGTCCCCAATAGGGAACTATGGGTATGCTTTGGCCTAGCACAGTACATTTGTTCATTCAACAACTTTTCTGAGGGCTGGGGACTATGCCTCCGGCCTTATGCTAGGCGCGGGTACCATGAAAAGCAAAAGGAGACATAGCTTCCTCCCTCATGGAGTCTGTACACTCAAGAGAAAGGTAAATGGAGGAATCACATAGTTCATGTAGGACTGAAACTGTGTGTACCGCTCCCTAAGACCATCCCACAGGCACTAGTTGCGCAAAATTAAAGAGTCCATGTCCAGATAGGTGTGGGAAATCCTGCCATCCAACCCCTATGTGGAAATCCACGGTGTGAATTAAAGGCTCCAAGACATCTATCTAACTGTTTAACACATGTTCCCAACTTTCTTGACCACTGAATTCTGGGCTTTTTAGCTTTTGTGATTTTTTTGTTTGTTTGTTTCCCAATCATCAAATACCACCATTCCATGCAGAATGAGTGTTTGTGGAACATACACCGGGAGATGCCAGTCTAACGCCCTGCAGTATTACAGAACTCAACGGATTAGTTTTAACCACAGATACAATCTCATCCCATTGCTCAACGCTCTAGCAACTGTATTTTCCAAGACAATCCTTGAACTTCTAAGAAATAACCTTTGCCAAAGGTCAAAATGATTCTAGCAGAATTAAATCTTCAATATCATTGTTGCATTCTGTCTGTGTGGGCCTCCTGGGCTAAAAATGTATGTCCCGCTCTCAGAAAAAGGTCCTTGCTCTTTTTGTTCCCACACAAAAAACATAATGTTAATTTTCCAACCACAGAGAAAAACATATAAGTAATGTGCAGACACCACCAGAACACTTGCTTCTGGGTGTATAAGGAACTGGGTGGGAGTTCCAGCCCTACCACTCAGAAACAGGACTTGGTAACTTTACCCCTGTGAGTTCCAGTTTTCCCAACTGTAAAATAAAGTAGAAGAAAATAAAATCGCCATCATACTAATACCCACTCGTTTCAAATCTCACTGGGTTTCTGTGAGCAGCATATGATATAAGTAATATAAACATGCTTTGTACCCCTTGTCCTGTTGTTCTCCTCACTGCTTTATTACTAAGTTGAGTTTTCTCGTCTTTTTCAGGAAAGAACTGACTTACTCTCACCCCCTGCAAATATCATCCCTATACCTGGTATTATAAAGTATCTATTTCCTTATGGGGGAACTGCTGTCAAAATAGAAAGAGTTGTCAACTCTGGGGTTTTGCAGCAAATCTAATAACGACTTCTCGGGGTCAGTAGCACTCAGGTTTGGGAATGACTGCCGACAAGGGCAGTCAAATAAGTCTGTGTCCACACCGAGTGTTCAGATTGTTTTTCTTTTTAAGAAATTCCGGAATCCAGCATTGGCATGGAGTCACTAGTCCTGCAAACTTGTCTAGCCCTGCCCCACAGCTTTTTCCATTGCAAGACAACTACATTTGAGCGGCAAATGCTTCTCCCCCTGCAAGTGCTTTTGAATTAAGCAGCGGAGCATTTCCTCTGCGCCTAGAATAGTGTTAGGCGTTGCAGGGGGGCAGTGACACAAACAGCTCTGAGACTTGGCCTCTTCCTCTGGGAGTTAAATGTCTGGATGGGATGGCAAAACAAACAATCAGAGACCCACTGTGACATACACTGTAAGGTAGTCGTGACAAGGGTAATAGGATCCTATTTACCGCCGACTGCCTATTCATCACTTCTCCCATTTATTTCTTTAGACAACAAATCCCGATTGAGCTCACACTGTGATCAGGATGGTGCCAAAGGGGAGGGTCTGAAGACACTGAAGACAACATAATTTCTGGCTTTGAGACTCCATGCAAACTGAGAAGACAAACATTTACACGGGAAACAGACAATACAGAACAGGAGGTCTGATCAGGTGGTGGGGAGAGGGTACCTACCGGGTTCACGGACAGAGTCATGTCCGACAGAAGCTCCCAGCTGCCGAGGTCCCCACTGTAGTCCTCACTCCACATGGGAGTGAGAGACCAAGGATCTGTCATGGCTGAAAAGTGGTGGAGCCACCTGAGGCCACTTCAGTCTCTGAGACCCCCTGTGGGGCTGCACGCCGGGCTGGGGGGGTCACTCTGCACACTGAAGACAGCTGCACTGAGGCAGGGGCTCAGCCCCGGAATTTTGCCCAGTGGCACTCCCCCTCCTCTCTCTCTCTCAGATCTCTCTCTCTCTCTCTCACACACACACACACACACACACACACACACGAACGCGCGCGCGTGCACACATGCACACGCTCCTCTCGCAGTACTTCTGGAGTCACTCAGACAGGTGGGAAAGGAGACTAAGAGAACTAGTGGTGACACGGGGATTAGAACTGCTGCCCGCCGAGCTGCCAAGCTGCTGCTTAATTCCCGAGCCACCTTCTCCTCTCTTTCAATCCACCCTTGAGCATTCAGATAGTCCACAAAGCGCAAGTTAACCACTCAGAGCTGCAGCGTCCTTTCCATCCCCCTCTCCGCCCCCTCCTCCCAGAGCAGAGAGCAGGCTGCGCGCAGCAGAGGCAAGCCTGTGCTCTCCCGCCTGGCCCCAGACGACCCTCTCGTGCTGGGCACGGATGTGGTCCTCTGAGGGCCAGGGAAGGCAGGCACACGGCGGGCAGGTGGGGGCGTTGATGGAGAGCCCTCCCAAGTGCCTACCCTCTTGGCATGTGACAGCGTAGTCTGCCACCCCATGTACCCACAGAGAGACCACGCACAGATCATCTGCCTGGTGATAAATACATATCTTAGGAAATAATGAGGGTACCTTTAAATCATCAAATATTCAATTAACTGCAGCAACAATAAATGAATTGCATAGGATGTTTTAATCATTCCAGAATTAATCAGTTTGGAGCATACTTCTTGGCGATTAGGGTAATACAAGATATCAAAAATACCCTGATTGTGGCATTGAGAGACATAAGCAGCAGCTAGCACTAATAGAAAACATGGAGATTAATGTAAAACATTAAAAGAATAATGATCATCACATGGTTAACCAGGGTGGGGGGCAGGGAGAGCTCAGTGCCTGCCTGTCAGTGTATTATTATTAAGGGACTGCAAGAGAAGGGTCATTCTTTTTTTTTTTTTCTTTTCCCCTAAAAGCACCCTGAGGTTGTCCCACAATATCTGGCAATCAAAGCCCATGATTCCAGGCATATTCCACCTTGACAAAGACTTCGTGAAGCAAAACTCAAAAATCACAGGTTTAATTGCCAGCGAATGCTTGCGTTCCCCTAACAAGTACAAGTGACACAGAGTGTCACACTGCTAACACCAAACACCATGCCAACGGCCCAGTCAAACAATATGCATGACTGACATCCATGGCAGCTTCTGAACTAATTCCATTTGTATTTTCATTAACAAATTGCCACATTTATCCCCATGATTGATTATGGGACACGGAGTTCCCCTGACGTGGCATTACCAATAGAACGAAAAGTCAGGTTATGATATTGTATTACCAAATGAGTTGCCGGCTTTTTAAAATGTTTAATCCCCACGGTCTGTCATTTGTAAAAACAAGGGGCAGTAGCCTCTGGAGTTCTGATCCCTCGATCTCCCCACCCGACCCAGGGAGTCCTGCATCTCCAATTTGGAAAACTACAAACCCAGTTCCCATTAGGATCTGTCAGTCCCTTGCTTCCTGCCTCACCTTAACCTGTCCCTATTCTAGTTGGTATTCATGAGGCCCTGATTAAACAGGAACAGTTAATATTACATAAGCTGCCGACAGAAGTCCTCAGGTAATAGGACTTTTTAATCAAAACAAAAAAGATTTCACAACCATTACATGGTACAGCTAAACAGCTCATCTTCCAGTTTCTTTTTAATATAGCTGAAAGCCTGGGTGCCCACAGATTTGGAGTTTACTTTCAAATACTGTTTCCGGCCCATTTTTAAGAGAGTCACATGGTCCAAATACCCCATGTAAAATAAGTTAGTAGTCACTGTTCCCTCTAGGACAGAAGAAACAAAAAGTAGAGCATAAAGATCAAAGGAATTTAATGTCCTTGCCATTTCGGGCCGGCTTAAAAAAAAAATGACCTTTTATGTAGAATCTTCCATGGAATCAAAACTAAAAAGGCAGTGAGTGCAATTACATTTTATTTATTTGAGCAAATAAATGAGATAATTTACTATATTTTCTGGGGGCATCAAGAGGTAGTGAAAAGAATACACTCTTTGAAGCTGGACCGACTTGGATTTTAATCCCAGCTTTGATACTTAATTTGTTTTGTGGACTGGGGCAAGGTACTTGAACTTCTCTGTATTTGTTTCCCTGCCTGGCTCTCTGTTTCAGTGTCTATAGGAGGGGAATACAAGGTACACTCCTAGAGTGGTTATGGGGCTGAGATGTACATCGTAAGCTCCCTCCCCGACTTCTATCCCAAGTCGCCTCTAAGACTCGTGGCTAGGCATCGTCACATTGAGACTTAGAATCACTAAGGGCACAGTTTGGTCCCCTTGTAAACTGGCCCCCAAGGCATCCCGTGCAGGTAACTAATTATGAAAAGCCCATCCAGGGGCCCAATGTGTAACGAGTCTTGGGCTGCTGCTCCATCTGGTGGCTCTCCCTGAAGACGACAAAGGAGGCTGGAGAGGGAACTTGAGGAGGTAAGACAACAGAGAGACAAGGGGGAGTAGGGGTGGAAGGAGTGGGGGAAGGGCGGATGATGTGCTTCATTATGAGGACATCTTGTCCCTGATTACATTAGGCATGGGCAAGGGCGGGATGCATATGCAGAAAGGCCCATCATCAGCTGAGAGGACCTAATGGCAGATGGAATTTCAAGTGAAGAGTACTTAATTCAGTGAGCTCTGAATAGCCATTAGCTCACTGTTCATTTATTTGGTGTAATAACTAGTTTCTATAGAAGAGTGAGCTATAAATGGGGAGCAGGGTTATGGTCTTAAAGAAAAATGAGGTACACATCTAGAAAGATTGCCCTAAGAAACCAAGAGCCTACCTGGAAGTGCCTGGCCGCCCACCCCTCATTCCTCTGGTCACCCACGCTGGACAGTGAGGTCATTCCGACTGCTGCTACTGTGTTTCCGCCACCCAGGTGCCCCGGGGCCTGACCCCCTGCTTACACATTCTCAAAGCTTTGTGCATAGATTCCTTAAACGTGCTGCTCACACTTAAGGTATATCCTCCTACTTCTCTTTGCCAGCCTCCCAGTCTGGCCCACCTTGCTTGCCCCTTCCTGCTTGTGCTCCTAGCCTTCCGCTGGCTCTTGGTGCTTGCCCTAAAACCCACGGATCTTCTAGCCATGGTCCCTTCCTTTTGACATTTCTAGGCCTGCAACAGACCCCTCAGGGCCTGCGGGATACCCAGTACTGTCCTGTCTGGGGTGCTAGGGCACTGCAACCAAGAACTGTTTAATATTAAGATCTCGATTCCATTAAATCCCTTCTTGCTGATCTGCCTGCCATTCATGCTAATGGCTGAATTGTGGGCAGGGCCTAAATCTCTTATGGTAAAAGAGAAAACTGTAAAACTACAGATGGACAAACTGGAGTGATGTCAGGCAGCTTCTGAACTCTGTCAACAGCTGCTGTTAACAAGGCCAACATGCATGATCTAAGCGTGTCAAGAAGGAGTGCTGAGAAGCAAGTTCACTTCTGAATTTTATCATTTAAAGAAGAAATTTAGAGTTTTTAGAGTGTCCATATACTCCTACCCACTCCACAATCACAGCAGATTCTCACAATGTACAGCAGCTAAGCCACCGCAAGGCAGCCATCTCGCTTTCAGCTAACTATGATCTTATAAAGTAGCGGAAGAAAGACAAACTGATGAAAGAGTTTAAGTGTCCAAGTTCTACTACTAATTAGCTGTTTCGTTTGGGACAATTCACTTCCTTACTCTCCAGCTTCCACGACAAAGGCAAGAGGATATATCACAAGTTCCTAATGTTTTGTACCTCACATAGCTTTATAAAAATAATCAGAGATCTACATAAGATAACCAACTTTTTCATTTGCCATGAAGGGGCATAATGAAAACAATATCCAAAAGGTAGGAGGTGTACAATCTCCAAATACATGACAGATTCTTCAAGATCTATGACAGCAAACTTATACCAACATCAAACATACACACACCACTGTTCTTATAGTTCACGTTTTGCCACAGAAAAACCTTCGTCTCAGACACGTTGCCAGGTAAGATGATCTCTTGGGTATCTTTTGGATTTTGTAATTTTATTCACCTTCTATTTTATTCTGTTATACTAAATACATTTTATTCTACATTGCAGTAGACTTCTCAACATTCAATTCTCTATCTCCTATCCATGGACTATTCTCTCCATGGAGCACGAATGTTAATTGTCAAATCCCAGATAGACTTTATCTTTTCCTGCTGATGCTTTTGAAATGCATGGGAGAGGCAAATTAATTTTTAGACCAATCAATGCCAGAATAATTAGGAAGGCAACCCATAACACAACAAGTTACACAGAACACACAGCATGCACATCCTGTGGGCCTTACCTGTGAAACTGATCTCCCACCTTAGTCGTCCCAAGATGAACCTGAAGACCATTGACAAAAAACCATCTGCAGTGTCTTTTGCTAAGAGTCCACCTTCCCTACAGTGTAGCATGTGATCTATCACGTGTCATGTATTCCAAAGGCAAACATAAGTTCTTAGGAGGGACTTGGGGGAGGGGGAGGAATATCAGGTAGCACAGTGTCCCAGAAGACTG
Source organism: Lontra canadensis (assembly GCF_010015895.1). NCBI lineage: Eukaryota > Metazoa > Chordata > Mammalia > Carnivora > Mustelidae > Lontra > Lontra canadensis. The sequence continues at coordinate 10,983 of NW_022631341.1, forward strand.
GAGAAGAAAGCACTTCAAAGAGAAAGTGGCCATTAAGTAAGATAAGGATGCAGACTTGGCGGTTGAGTTTGGCAAGGTCTAGGTCATGGGCAACCTTGGTCCGAGCTGTTTCAGTGACACACTGTGAGCGTGAAGCTGAACTGGAGAGTGTTGAGGAGGGAGTGGGAGGATGGGAGTAGAGAGTGAATAATCGATTTCTCCTGTGAAAGGGAACGGACAAACGGGGAGGGGGAGAGGAAGTTGTGATGTGGGCCAGGTCAAGGTTTTTTCTTTGTGTGTTTTTTTTTTTTAAGAGGGATGATATTAAGGCATTTTATATACCAGTGGGTGGAGGAGAAAAAAGTGTTGCAAAAGAGAGAGTGGATGTTTATAAAAGCGAAGTCCTTGAGAAGGAGAGAGCACATTGGGACTCAATTGGAGAGGACAGCCTGAAATAGGAGCATGGACACTTCTGGATGCTGCTTCCATTGTAAGAAGAGGGAAGGCAGAGTGTTTAGATACATAAGCAGTTGGGTTGGAGCAATTAAAGATGGGAAGATGCAGCAGTACTTGTCTGATTGTATCTATTCTACTCCTTGCAGTGGGCGGCAAGGTCATCAGCTAAGAATGGGGGATGCCTATTGGGAATGCAAAGAGAAAGGAAAGGCAGGAAACAGTTGTCTTGGAGGACAGGAACGTGGATTTGCTAGGGAAGTCTAACAGAACTATCTGGCAATTGTCAAAGGGAAAGAGAGAAAGAGCTAGCTAGCTACACGGGAAACACAGGAGACACTGTGCATATCTTGAGTATGGAGATAAAGGAAGGAGGAGGCGGGGGAAAGGGGAGAGCTGCAAGCCAAGTAGCTCCAGTGATTTAGGAGGAGGTGACACTCTGCTCCCCACTATTAGTACTGCCCTTTCCAACACTGATTAGCTAATTACCCACAGTTCACAGTTCTCCAACTGCTCTAATCTGCGAGAGGCTTCATTCTGCATGAAACAAGCCGAGAGCCCAGGAGCAGGAGTAATGATTTTCTGGGACCCCATAGTGGCGAAGCCCATAATATTACTCAGAAGGCCAGATGAAATTAAGCCCAGGGCTAAATATGGCCACAGTGCTTGAGGATCTCCTCTCGGGGGCTAAATGAATTCAACTCTGTCTGTAGGGAAGCAGAGAACCCGATTAACCCATACCCTCCTGAGAGAGATCATTCTTAGACTACACTGGAAGGGCAAGTTTCCAAATTGTGTAAAGATGGGCTGTTTTAAATATTTTGCATTTAAGTAAATATTTATCACATGATGGTTAGTATGAAATATTTCAAAATGCAATTATCTTTCATAATATACCTGGGACTGACATGTTCTTCAAAAGCATTTATGGTTTTTAAAGATACAAGGACTTCCTCACTGGGGCAAAAAAGTGAAGGAGGAGCTCAGGTTTTTCTGGTAGCTTCTGAAGACATTGCCACAGGCCGTCTTATCAGGCCTTCAATTAAGTGTTGTAGCCCCATTTATAAAAGAACCTTTTAAATACCTATCTTTGTCTCATAGGGCTTGACAAACTTGTGCAAAATGAAGGTCTTTCCTTGACATTCACAATCCCTCACCCTAAAGGAGCCACTTCAGTCTTCTAAATACATAGCTAATGATCTAAATGTCTGCTTCAAAACGAGAAACCCAGATTTCAGTTGGATTTTCTTCTAGCTAAATTTTCCTTAAAGCCATGTAAGCGGAAAAGGCTTTGTAAGTTTGCAAGTGGCTCCACTTTCAGACTAACCTCTAATGAACTTGGCGCCTTCTTGACTCTATAAACCCTGCACTTAGGATCATCTTAATTGTCAGCGGATGACACGGTGGTTCCACAGATAAAGTTACAGTTGCTCTTCTCCCACAGTGATGAGCCCAAAGAACAAGCCGTGCGCATGGGACTGAATCCTCTCCAGATCTCCTATTACTTATAACTCTAATTAAAACAATTTTATCTATTAATGCCAAGTGACACTGCTAAATATATTCAAGGAAGTTCACATTTTTTTCTATACTTCTGAAATCTCTTAGATCTGCGCTCACTTACATGTGGTTTCTTTGCTCGCTAAAATGAAACGATAGCTAAGAATAACTCACTTCCATTAGATTTATAAATCTCATTAATTAATTCTACTTCTCCAATGGTATAGAGACCAAACTCAAATGCAAGATCTAATTAAAGAGAAGTAAAAAAAAATGTTAAGAAACAACACTGAGATTGAAACACAGAAGTAACTGTTTAGCCCCAAATTAACGAGGCGCTATGCTAAGCAAGCATGTCCATTAATCCCTAATGAGGATTTTAAACACATTAAAACTTCCTAATACAAAATGTTTGCCTTCCTTTTATCCAATAACAAATAAGCCAATAATTTTCTGGCTCTAAATGACACTATTAACTGTCATGGCATGTTTTATTTGACAAACCCTCCATTCAAATACTGTAAAACCAATTAATTTCCCTGCTGTGAAATGTGTTTCTTGATAGCTTTCATGCGACTTTTTTTCTCCTCAAAGAAATGTAAATAGGAGGTCAATGTAGGTGCCTGATTTTGCTTTAAAAATATGCTCTGGCAGCTATAGGTTGTCTACCTGGTTTGCAATTCAAATGAATTGAAAGGCAACCTCCATTTTCTGGTCACAATTACAAATTGGTCTCCTGATAAGTAAACTGTGTCAGAGTAATAGTTTTATTACCAGGAAGATGGTCTCATATTTGAGAACAGAGAGTTGGCAAAATTACCCTATCATTTGATTATAAATAATGACTTGCAATCCTGGCCTTTATCCTTCCTGCTTTGTTAGGTGAACTGGCACTGGGGCCTGTCTCCGGCTCCATCCGGCTTCCCCCAAGTGCACCAGCACGTGTGCCCAGGAAACTGCTCCTAAATGTGGACTTAAGTCCTGATGCTTTTATTTGAAAACACCACAACTGGTCACACTTTTTTGTTGGCAGAAAAATCAATAGAACAAATACAAGAAGTTCCTGTTTCTTAAACTTCCCCTGGGCCTTACTTAGTATCTCTAGTTAGCTTGAGAGATGGCCCCAAGGCACCATCTTCCCAGCATTTATGGGACACTCTGAAACATTTGGCTCATGGAAGGGCATGATGCTTTTCCAGAATATTAGTCTGCAAACACAGACACTTGATACAGCGTCATAAAGAAGGGGTCTGTGGCATTAAGCATGGGCCTGCTCTGTGGTGCATCTTGAGCCCCCTGCATCATACCCTGAAGACCAAAGAGGGAGTGATGTTGGACGACCATGGCTTATGGAGCCTAGTGCTTTATAACAATCAACGTGGACAGTGTATGCATGACACCAATAATCTTTGCTTGCCTCACATCTGCACGAAAACCCAGGATTGGTTACTTTTCAGCTGTGAAAGTCTGCAAGATAAACAGGCACCTGGCAGGTGTTTATAATTCCACATACAATTACAACATATTACCGATACAAATAAAATACACTCGGTGAGATAACCACACTTACTCCTGAATCAGTGCATTGGAATACTTCCAAACTTGGGAGTTTAGAAAAACTCTGTTCGCATTAAAAAAACCATCCTGAATGGAAAATATACATTGCATCCCCACTCTGCATAGTGTACTACATGAAGCATTATGGGAAATTCAGTAAAATGCAGCAGATGATAAAAGACTAAATGTCCACAGGGAACATCTACTCCAGACGAGCATACAGGACCTGCATACCTAAAACAGTGATGACAAAGCATGTATTTTCAGATCCCTGAATCAGGCACACGGGAGGAGGATTTTTCTTTGAGTGAGTATGAGAGTATGAGGATGGCATGCATTGGATGACCAGATATGTGAATTTCCAGAATATCTAATATGGGAAGAATGAAAGTGATTATTTCATGTCAGTACTATCCTAGAAATCTAGACTTCGTGGTAATCCTGCTTAAAAAAACAAAAAAAAACAAAAAAAAAACAGATGTGGGATGCCTGGCTGGCTCAGTCGGTGGAGCCTGTGACTCTTGATCTCGGGGTTGTGAGTTCAAGCCCCATGATGGGAGTAGAGATTATGTAAAAATAAAATCTTAAAAAAATAAAATAAAAAAGACATATGGTTGGCTTTGACAATACTTGTAACAGAAGTCTCAGAAGGCAGAACTGTCTGCAGATCCAGGAAAAGTCAGAAAAGGAAGGGAGACTTGACCTTAACTTTGAATATGAGAACAGATTTGGACAGGTAGCAACTACAGCACAGTATGCCTTTTGGCAAGTCACAGTTTCTCCGGATATAAAACAAAGGAGCTGGCCTAGAACCCAGTCTCAAAAGTGACTTCCATCTGTTAAAAATAAGTCTATCAGTCTGTGGTCCAAAGCAGATTAATTTCAAAACTTCAACCTGTATTCATCAGATGATCTCTCATTAATAGAAGTCTCCAATCTAGGGACACCTGGTTTGCTCAGCCAGAAGAGCATGTGACTCTTGATCTCAGGGTTGTGAGTTTGAGCCCCACACTGGGTGTAGAGATTACTTAAAATAAATAAATTTTTAAAAAATAGTATCATAAAAAAGAAGTCTTCGATCTAAAATGAAGAGCTATCAATCTCAAAGGTGTAGAGCCCACATGATCTACAGAAGTAAAAATGTCAAGCCATTCCAGCAAATACTCTCAAAATGGAAACAGACAGACATTATGCTTTAGAACTTCAGTGGAAGCATTTAAAATATGAACAGTTTGACTTTCATTATCAGGGAGACCACAATAACAATTAGATGTCATTTTCAAAAATAACATGTTGACCCCAAAGTCAAAGTGTCTCAATCATGGGAGATCTCATGGAGTTAGAGGTTATTGCTAAATGTCCGTGAAAATACAATCTAGACTTGACTAAGTCAACAAACTTGAAGCCAAAACATGTAGAAGTGGTTCTGTTTAAAAAGATTATTTTGAAAAATTCCATAGTAGTTCCTAAATCTTCCTTTTTTAATCAAGATTTGGGACTGTACTGAGACCACCAGACATCAAGTGTGCTTGCGACCTTTTCGACTGTCAGACCAGACAGATTTTTATCTTATGCGAATCAACCCAGAGCCTCCAAGGTGCAGTGCCAGAGCACGAATCCATTTCACTAGACAGTCACTGAAATTATAATTCAAAGTTCAACTTACTTTCGCATTTTCTACTGCAATACTTTTGGCAGCCCAGGGCAGAAAGTCGAAACCTGGTTTCCAATGGAGACCACTTCTAGTGGTTTCTAAATGTTGGCAGCAAGAATTCCTTCTTGTCAAAGAGATCAGCAGTCACTGGCTTTCATTAATTTACTTTCAATGACTGCTGCTCACTCTGAGGAAGTCTTTCTTTACCTAAGGATGTTGACCTGCTGTTGGACCCCATCAGAAACAGACACGAAGAGACACTGATATATGAGGAGATTGGGAAATCCCCTCCAGTGCCCTTTCCAGACTCCACAACTTCCATTTATTCTCACTGAAGCCATGAGCACAAAAAACAAGATTTGTGGAGAAGACACATAGCTGGAATCTATAAAAGCTCCTGACTCAAGATAAATAAACTCACCGATATATATTACACTATAAAGTATTATTTGACAATCTTTAGAATCAGTTTAAGGGCATTCTTCATTCAAATGGATTATCATAAAGAAGAGGGACTTTTAAAATCGAAAGCAATATGCCAAGTTAAATGATGCAATTACCAGTACTTAGTGTGCATTTAGTTGGGTACCCAAAAGGCCCTGGGCTGAGGGCATACTGGAAATAAAAATTTATTGTGATCACACCAATCTTGAAATTATCTGGCCTTGCACACAGATACCTATACAACACATTTCATTAATTTCTAACTGTTTTGCCTTTGTTTTAGGATCTGTTCTCCAAAGGCAAACACGACACCTTATCAGGATGCTCCTAGGTCTTTAGCAGCATCAAACATCTATTTAGTAATGAAAAGCTTTCAAATTAGCATTTTCAAGATTCTCAGTTTCTCTTTTCTGTAAATGACAATTCAACTGCAAGTGAGATCTCCTAAATCGTTAATGTGAAGATCTTAACCCCTTTATTCAAAACTCTAAGAACAGCTCCCCGGTGACATCATTTCATGCTGCTGGTCTATAAACATAGACTATACAGAGTTCCCATGAAAGCCACAGGAATTCAGGAGCCAAGTTCATGGACTGCAATGAAGATCCCCCTGGGATGAAAGGATACTTGTGACAAGGCAAATAATGTCCTCACAAATTCAAAACCATCAACAGAAATAGGAAGAAGACCACTGACGGCCTAAAGAGAGACCTACGAAATGACATTTTGAAAACCTGAGAGAGGAAGAAGAGCATCTTGAAGGTTCATCACCTGTACAATCATGAATCAGAGTCCATGCTTTGAAGAGCACCTGCTGTCATCACCAGTAGACCAACCTGTACGTCCAGCCAGGACCCCCAAGTTGCTAAGCGTTGAGGTCTCAGGTTCAACACTGAGGTCAGAGCCTTGCTACTCTACTTCACTCCTCCTCTGGCTTCTGTGTTTCCACCATTTACATCCAACTGAAGGAAATTCCTACAGGTTCATTGGCTCTCCAAATATGCCATGAAAACTGTCTTCCCATGAACAGTCATGGTCAAGCTTGATTTGAGAAGTCCTGAGTATGTGGTGAAATAAGCTTACTGGTGCCAGGCCGAGGCTGGAATGAAGGAAGACACTTGATCACTCAACACAACATATCCTTCCCCTTTAATCATTCCATTCAAGAAATGGGGAAGGAGACAAATAGTGCTGGCAGGGGCAACCTTTCCATCTTTAGAAATTTTGTCTCTTAGAGTAAGATAGGCATTCTGAAAAAGAACCGCCTGTGATAGCCATTCTAGGTATGGTGGAAGCCTTTGGTCCAAACAGTTCAAGTTCTGACCATGATCTACTAAATCTGCTGGAGAGCACGGAGGAGAAGGACCAGGTAATAAATGAAACAACTCTCTAATGATACATGTGCCATCTGTCATCTGTGAGCTTATTGTCAATGGACTACTTCTCAATTGCTTGTCCAGTAATGGATACATTCATCTCACAATAAATTCTTGTCAGAGAAAGGACCTGGGGGTTATATACTCCAACCTTCTAACATGTGGCCCATTTTAAAGCTAAGAACCAATGAGGTGCAGAGAGGTAAAAGAATTGGCCCAAGGTCACACAGCCAGGTGAATGGAAGGACTGGGGCTAACCTCTGGTCCATTGGACAGAAAAGGTCAAGTTTTTGTCGTCATATGATACAACCATTAACTTACATAATCCCCATGATGGATGACTCATTACCTCATGATTCCATTTGATTTGCCTCAAGTCACTTCAGTTCCATTAAACAACTAAAGCAGCTCTACTCAAGCTTCTTCTGGAAGATCTAATTGCTCTATTTACACAGTCTCCTCTGTATTCTGTTGGGAACTGGTGGGGGAGTGGGGGGCAGCAGGGACAGAAGTGACTGCCTTACCCCTGAAAATGGCATCTAAATGGAGTGTCTCTTCAAGATGTTTTAAAAATTTTAAATAGTGTGATGCTGTGACAATTGTTAAGACTGTGATGAAAGACCTCTGGGAAAGCCGTTTCTGGCGCCCTCTCCCACCAGCACCATCAGAGGCTGGATCATCGGAAAGTCAGAGTCCAGCTCAGTCTGGAGCCGAGTATGTTGGGCAGTAGGCCAGAGCTCCTGCTTAGATTTTTGGCTGGAGGGGCATAGCATTCATGGTCATTGCCTCGGCCTCCATAGCACCATGTTCAGTCTAAACACCTGAGCCAATCAAAGCAGAGACAGGAAAAGGGGAGTATTGAGAAGAGAAGTTAGATGAATAAACTCATTTTGTAAATTTTGACTAAGGTGCAGAAAATAATAGTATCTGTTAATTTCTGGAGCAACATGTTTTAGAGCAGCTATACATGTCCCACGTCTGTAAATGATCCTTCATATGCCTATGTCCTCCTATGGTCATGGAGATTAAGTAAGCTCAAGGATGAGCCCGGCCTAGTGAAAGTGCCCCACAAGCATTTCTGTGAACAATAGGCATTTAAATGACCATTTTAACACAAAATCGATAACCAAACTATGGCCTGATATCAACCTCTAGGCCTCCTCCGTCTAGACTCTAGAGTGAACACCTGGTGACAGCTGCCCCCAAGGCATACTGAGCACTATATGCAGACCATCCCAACAACGGCAATTTACATAATGATTTTCACAACGGATTGCTTAACAGTATACTGTTAATGGTTAGGTTCAAAAACGCAAACTATAATGTCGTCAAAGCCTAGGATATATATTATTATCCCCATTTTTAAATGATGAAAGTGAGGTTCAGAGAGGTTAAGTGATTTGCCCAAGGTCACACAGTTAACGTGATAGAGCCAAGACAGAAAACCATGTCGGTATGACTTCAAACCCGTGTTTTTAACCATTGTATGAGGAAAAAAAAATTACTAAAAAAGGTACGCAGTAGCCCTTATTAAAGTTGTGTTAATTATTTTCACTTTGCAAAACTCCTCTGTTGTACCAATATAACAGAATGTAGTGAACATACAAGTTGCAGTTCAATAAGCCTAATTTTTCCATTGTTCTGATGAGCATAAGATTATATAGGCCCAGCTCTGTAGGATAAACAAGATATCATGATTATGTCTTTGCATTCACAACTACTATGACCAATACAAGCACTTCAGATTAATCTATACAAAGTGCAATGTGTAGCTTAATGGGCTATTTCAAATGATCTCAAAGAGAAGCTGATTAAAATGGCCATGAGAGGACTTGGTGGCATTTTTATTTTGTACATAACAAATTAAATCAAACCAGAAGGTAAGATTATGTGGAGCCTGTTGAATGAAGACAAGTGATTCAGAAGTGAAAGTTTTTTAAAAGAGAAAAACTTGAATTGGCCTGCTATGGATTTCTGAATTTGAAACCTCAGTGTTTCTCTCTGCAGATGTGAAATACGGGTGTGAATGTACATAAAATAGATAGATACTGGCCCACAAGTGAGAATCTAATGGCAAAATGGGTCCCCCTTGAGGGATTTTCAAAGCCAAATTTTTCAAAGGCTGCATTTCTCACAAATTCCTTCTAATGGTTTGAGTACTCATTTGTTTATTCTATCTGGCTCTAATCAGAGGAAACCTACTTTTTCTGGTATTATCATGAAAAACTTTGTGGTTCAGCCATGTTTGAAATGCTCCTTTGACCTTGATCATAGCCAAGCTGACCCTCTGACAATCAGTCCCACTCTCTGGTCAATTCAACATATCAGTATCCTTTTATTTCCATCTCCCTGTTTCCAGACCCCCAGGTTGGACAATAAATACACCTCATAATCAGCCTGCCTAATTCGACCAACAATAGAGAGGGCATTTTTAAAATGTATGGTTTACTGAGGGAGGACAGGGTAGGCAATGGGAAAATCTTGCAGCTGAGGTCAGAAGAGCCTGGGTTCTACTCTTCTCTCTGGGTCTCTCACCCAGGAAATGAAGAAACTGGAGGAGCACATATCCCAGATTTTACAGAGCTCCCCAAAATAATACCATGACTGGTGATCAAGTGAATTGTTCATACTAAAACCAGTAATACTGAAAGAAAGTCATTTTATAATGACCTACAAGCAATGATTCCTTTGAGGAAGGTGAATTATACTTTCACCCAGAGTGCTCAGTAAGGGTTGGACTCTCAGACAGTCTTCATAACATGTGAGAGCTTCAAACTACATCATCTGAAGCATCCCTCACTATTTACTCTGATAGTTTGGGTCCATTTTTCATCAAGTATGTGTCTTTGGTGAATCACCTCTGTTCTGTTGGCCAAAGCCTCCTTGTTATGAAATGAAGGGTTCTGAGGCTTTCCATGGTCTATACTGTCTATGAGCCTCCATCCATATCCCTGTGATCCCCCGGACCTCCTGCAGTGTTAGGATGAAGTAATCATTTCTGGTGATAACCAGTATTTCCATCCCAACTCAAGGGACACAGATCCCACTGGGACAGTAGAAAATGCAATCCACTGTCCACTCCCAGCTTCAAGCCGCCACTCATTTCTGGGGTCCAGATGAGGACGGCAGAAGTAGATTCTTCATTGGCTGAGATAAGGCGTGGGCATCTTTGCATCTCTGTAAAGGCAGTGAGTTCTTAGGACACACTTTAAAGCGATTTATAACCAAATAAACATTTCGAGAGATGATAGACAATAATATTCTTCAGTCATTCTGGTGGGAAATATCCCATCACGGCTCCTAACTTCACAAAGAAATTAATGCCTTCCAGGTATATCATTTCTCCCTAGAACACATCCAAGGGGGCATTACATAGTTCAGCCTCTGTAGTAAGTATGCAATAAGTTGTATACAGGAGCACGGTAATCTGTTTTAGTGCATTAAAGAAGAAAAAAACCAGAGTACACATAACAGCTTCAAACCTGAAACTGATGTAAATTCAGTTTTTAAAAACCCTACTGAGCCCTAGGTGAGGCGCTAGCTTTGAGAGACCCCATGAGGTTCTCTGGCTCTGCAGTGCTAGCCCTCAGACTGTGGACTGGGAACGGATGGCAGCTCCTGGGAGTAGGGAGGCAGCTGAAACAAAGAGGGCCTCATTACCATGCAAGGCACAACAGCCTTCAGATGTGATGAGAAACGTGACTGCATGACAAACCGAGCCTGGGGAAATTTCAGAATCTGACCACCCAAGCATGCAGAAGAGGGTGGCGTGAACAGGGTCAGGCCAGCGGGAAGGTGGGTCGGCCCTGCACCAGGCATGCCAGTGGAGGTCCCCCGGCTCTCAACAGCCAGGGCCCCTTGGACCCGCAATTACACAGCTTTTGTAGGACTAGGGAGCCCCCAGACCCGGTTCTTGATATGTGGCTGTGTGGAACTGCTGGAAACAGAAAAGCTAATGGAAGGACATGCTTCATTTTTATTGCATTAGGCCGTTTAGTATGCATTTTACACACGATTCTATACCGCTTTGGAGTGAGCATGAAACCAACAGCCGCCTGTGGATAATTCTGAGGAAGATAAACAATCGCTAAAGTCCTTCTCCCTGCCCCAAATGATTTCTCCGTGAGGTCTAAACCGGTCAGAATGTGCTGCCAAATGCACTTAGTGGGGAGAGATACATCAGCTCTCAGATCACACAAATGACTAAGCAGGCTCACATTAGAACCTGGAAGCTGAAACGGAACAAAGTATCCTTAACTAAAACATGGACTTTCGTCTTCCACCAAATGTGCCACTCTATCGTTAAAGGTATCTGCTACAGTTCTAGAAGGATGAGATTAACTGACAGAGAGAGTTCGCAAATTCCTCTGCTCAGATCGATACAATTCTCCAGCTCTGGAGTCTCTATATTGATGACAATCTCTTTCATTGTAGTGATTAGAGATTCAGCACCTTTTAATCACCTTCAACATGACAACTACACATATCTATAGCTCTGTGATTTACAGCAATTGACAGTGTTAAAAATCGCTGATTATGAGGTTGGCTTTTTGGTGTTACTGATTTTCCGATCTATTTCAACCAAAGTGCAAATAATGCCCATTAAGCCATTGTTGCAATGTTGACACAAGCAGGCAAAAGGAAATCTGAGTTTGATTTTGACACTTCGATGCTAACGAACTGAAAATATAATGAAGAACAATGTCAACGTGAACTTTCAATTTTCCTAGTCTCATAACGAGTGCCTCTCTTCTGCTTCCTAACTACTGGAGGTTGAGGCCAATCATCTATAATACGTTGTTGTTATTGGGAGGTTTGGGGTTTTTTACATAATGACAGATTTTTTTTTTCTGATTAAAAAAAATTTTTTTATTAACATATAATGTATTATTAGCCCCAGGGGTACAGGTCTGTGAATCACCAGGTTTATACTTCACCACACTCACCATAGCACATACCTTCCCCAAATGACAGATATTTTTGAAATGCAGTAGACGTATTTCAGTTTGGAGTGATAATGAAATGGCTTTGCCTATTCACAAATTAAACAGCACATCTCAAAGAGGGAGCTTGGACTACTTTCTCTCTCTCTCTCTCTCACACACACACACACACACACACACACACTGATAGTTGTTCAAAAAACTGATTCAGAAAGTTGACTAACTTCACACCACTATATACTGATGCACAAATGCCTTTCCATTACATAGGACTGGGTCCAAAATCATGAAATGCAATGAAAGAGAGACCATCTTAACAAAGAAGTGTAAAACCTAACTCTGGCCAACAGTGGTGATTAGACACCTAGGTTTTTAATTAATTCATGCATTCATTCAGTAAACATTTGTGACTAATAACCACCCTTTACTGAGTGTCTATTATGTGCTGGTGCTTGGCATATATATAAACTGTAATATTCATAATGCCTATGAAGTAGGCACCAGAATCTTTCATTAAACAGGGGGCAGGCTTGCTGAATGTGCCCGGTGTCCTCACACATGAATACCCTGATGTATTGTGGTTCACAATACAGTAATTATCATAGTAAAGTGAGTCAAATGAGTTTTTGGGTTTCACACTGCACATAAATGTTTACTCTACACTGTAGTCTATAAAGTGTACAATAGAATTATGTCCAAAAAACAATGTACATACCTTAAATAAAAAATACTTTATTGCTGGAAAATTCTAAGCATCATTTGGACTTTCAGTGAGTCATAATCACTGATCACAGATCACTATAACAAATACAATAATAATGAAAAAGCTTGAGATATTGTGAAAATTACCAAAATGTGACATAGACAATGCTGTTGGAAAAGTAGCACCAATAGACTTGTTTGACATAGTGTTGCTACAAACCTTCAATTTGTAAGAACAAAAACAAAACAAAAACAGAAAAAAAAGCACAGTATCTTCAAAGTACAATAAAGCAAGGGCAATAAAATGAGGCATGATCATAAAACTAAAATCTGGACAAAGATATGCAGAGGGGGAAGAGACAGTGAAGACACAGGGATAAGACAGCCATCTCTAAGCCAAGGAAAAGCCTGGAACTGTCCTCCCTCACATGCCTTCTGGAAGAAATCAATCCTGCCAATACCTTGATCTCAGATTGTGAGACATTTCTGTTGTTTAAACCACCTTGTTTGTAGTACTTTGCTCCAGCAGCCTTAGCAAATTAATTCAGTCATATAGCCTAGTTGGTGGGATAAGACAACCGCAGGAATGCCTACGCTATAAGGCAGACAAAAGAAAATGACCTAAGGTGGGATGCAACTGACTGAGCCAGTTGAGCATCGGATTCTCGATTCTGGCACAGGTCATGATCTCAAGGTCTTGGGATCAAGCCCCGGCCTGGGCGTGGAACCTGTTTGGGATTCTCTCTCTCCCTCTGTCCTTTCCCCCACCCCCACTCTCTCCCTCATGAAAGGAAGGAAGGAAGGAAGGAAGGAAGGAAGGAAGAAAGAAAGAAAGAGAGAAAGGAAAGAAATAGAGAAAGAAAGAAAGAAAATGACAAAAGGAGGTAGGAACAACATTCAATGGTGGGGGTGGATAGTGTTAATCACTGGAGGAGGGGGAGAAGGCAATAGCACTGTGGGGGTAATTCCCCATATTCATAGAGTGACAACAATAGAAATAAGAACTGCAATAAGAATAATGATTAATAATGATACAAACTCTAGCCACAGTTACTGAGTACTTAATATGTGCTGGGCACTGTGCTAAATGCCCCACAAGGATTATCTAATGTAATCCTCAGAGCAATCCTGGGAGGTAAATTCGAGAATTATCCCTGTGTTCCACTGGACACCTGCTGGGCCACAAACTTGGATATGAAGCTGGTAAATTCCATCCCCCCATGCAGCAATGATGCAGACTGCGTCTCTTCTACCAGACCAAGCCCACACTCAGGTGGGTCCCTGGGCCCCTATCTTCAATGCTCCCTAAAAAGTTTCTCTCATATTGCTCACAAACTGATTTGTCTCACATGTAGTCCATTTCCCTTTTGACATTGGGCTCACGAGCCAGTGCCAAATAATGTTTTCCTACTGACCTGTCTTCCTTATAGCAGGGAGGGTATGTAAAGATTCTCATAATTGAGCCAATTCCTTAGAGCTAGGCTTACAGAGCATGGAATCAACACAGTCAGTAGACCCTACAGGGCCTGAGGTAGAATGTGCAGCCCGGGATTCCCACACTCTGTGTCCAAATGGGTCTATGGTGACACAAGCCCTTATGTGTCTACACCACACCACCCTCTAACTCATGTTCCCCTCCTTTCCTGAGCACAAAAGCTCCAAATCATCAAATGCATACTTGGTGGTGGATACTCACTCAATTTTAAATTTATCAACTGCATTATGAAACTGACAGATGGCCATGACAATAACAGAAACCTATGCTAATGTCGACCATATCCTTTCAAATGAAAAAATAGAAATGATCATCTCACAGGTGTGTGCGTGTGTGTGTGAGAGAGAGAGAGAGAGGAGAGACTTGAGTATATTTGCACTGTGATTCTTACCAACTTCATTCAGTTACCATATACCCCAAAGCAGACTTCCATCATATAATGTGTTTAATTCAATCAAGGCTCTTTGATGAACTGGGCAACTCACTTGGTGCTAAAACAGGAAGGATTTGCAGAATGGGTTCTTAACCTGGGATCCATGAGGGGGGTCTCGGGGGATCTGAAATTATGTGCAAAATTTCATGTGCATGCCTATGGGCATTTTCTGGCAAGAGTGTCCACCATTTTGATTGAACTCTCAAAATACACTGTGACCCATCAAAGGGTAAGAGACTTAAGGTTTATGGGGATGATTGGGCAGAATATCTGATATTCAAGGGGAGAGTCTTGAAACATAGAGGCATATCTATAGTGTATCTCCTGCAGCATGAAGGGTGCACACAGCTCACCCAATAGCTGGCAGGACTTGCGCTCATACCCGACGCCAAGCCTGAAGTGGGTGAAGAGATGAGAGAGAAGTTGAAGCATGAACATGGCAGGAGTCCTTGTTTTGGTCCCACAGCACTTAGGGGGTCCCAGAAATTGCCGAAACTTCACCTCCCAGGATGTAGCTTACCCTGAAAGTGGCATAATTATCCTGACACTGGGTTCAAATGAATGAGAGTCCTGGAACCATATGGGTGACCAGGAAAGACAGTAATAGAACCCCTGACTAAAGGCTCGTCTCACCAGGCCAGGGAACCATTACAGAAAAGATGAGCAGAGCCAGCTCCCCAAACTGGTCTGTGTGTGACTGTGGGGCCGGGTCTGAGCATGTAACTACGCATGCACCCCCTGCCTCTCTCTGCTAATGTGGGGGGCGGAGGAGGGTGTGCAGGAGAAGCAAAAGCATAAACAGCTGAATTTAGTCAAAGGCTTAATTGTTTCCCAGACGTATATGCTGTGGCTCCCAAGTGGAAGCCTCGCCAGATCGACCCCCACTGATGGCCTGTGGCTTTGTGTGTGTCACCCACTTATGCCTGCCTCTGAGAGGGACGGCTCATGCACGGAGACAGTGGGCTGTTTGGGAGCCGCTTCTGCGTGTGTAATTAGTCACGGTGCACCTGTACCTAACTGCATTAACAATTAACACAATTATACACACAATTGTGGAATTGCCCCCACTATTTGAATAATTAGTGAGCTAACAACATGATTTGCAGGTGCAATTGAGCAATTATGTACAGTTCCAAAGTGGAATATGCATATTTAGAGGCTTGGATGAGGTCCATTACTAAATCTTGTTCCAAATGGTCAAATTAATTTTATTATTAGAAGGACTGGTACTCAGCGAGAGCAAGCTAATCCTTGAGCATGCTAGCATGAGGTACCAGGCACTGGTTCAGCTCATCAAGGTATTCAGCTCGGGAGTTCAGCAAGCAGAGGCACCCCTGCCAGAGTCCCAACTTGTTTTCGACTTGCCTTTAGAAACCTGCTTCAAATTCACTGGCTTCCTGCACTTTGTCTCAGCACAGCTCCACTGTGTCCCAAGTCCTGGGTCAGCAAACAGAGAGCTCAGCACTAGGCACTGAACAAAAATATCACCTCAGCTGTGTCCTACAAGAAAGATACCCAGAAACTTGTTGCCAGAAATGGGGTACTACCCATAGCCAGGCCCCAGTGGGCAGGGCAAAGGCGGGAGTGACCACACTCTCAGATGCAGACAGCCAGGGCTGGTGCACCTTGCAAATTCTCTGGCATTTAATAAGTTTTCTTCAGTCTACTCTGTACTCTAGTCACTCCCAGGCTAAGTGAGTGTCTCTTTGCCCCTGAAAAGAACATTCGCTAAAGGCTCAAGCTTCAGATGTACATGATGGCCAAGCCAACTGGGCTGTAAGCCATTTGCCCCCATTACTGTGGAAAGCCCAGGAGGAGATGCAGAAGCTAGATTGTGCTGGAAACCCAGGGAGAGTGCCCACGTTCAGTTTACAAGGCACCCAGGGCTTGACGTTCCTGTGATCTTGCGGACCCTGTTAGAAAAAGCTGGAGGTCTCTGTCCAATCTGTATATAATTCAGCAGCTCTGCCCCGAGTTTGAGCTATCCAAAAAGAAGCAGCAGAAAAAGCCACCTGTGGGTCTAATGGCAATTCTGTAGATCTCACAGGGACCAAGGTAATACTTTCTTCTAGAGAGACAAGGCAGAAGTCACACCTGAAGATTGTTCTTATATTCTAGAATGAGCCCCAGTCATATTGAGGCATCCACTGAGTCATCTATGGGTGATACGTGATATGCATCATTTAAGGGCAGAGGTAAAAGGAAACGGGAGGTGTGACCTGGATACCGTGCAGCAGGGGACATGCCAACGCACTGCCTACATCTGCTCTTCATCCTTTAAGCACCATGCACTGCCGAGATGGTTTGTGGTGATGTTCTAGTTCTGTCCCTATGTCTTCTGAATATCAAGTGTTTTTTTCCATATAAAGAGGGGAAATGTCAATAAATTCTGACTAGCCAATTAGATTTGAATAGGAAAGCCTATAGGTCAAAGATGGGAGACCACCCCCTACCACAATGTTATTTGCTCCATAACACTGTGAATCAGAAATGGAAGGCTGGAACAAGGATCATTTGTAAAGATTCTGGTGTGCTGGAAAGAATCAATCCCCTTTTCCTCATTTGTACTTTGCCTAACTTTTAGAGATCAGGAAAATGAGATGAGACTGAAGATAAACTTTGTGTGCTGACTTCTTTCCAACAAGACTGGGAAAATTCTTACTTTGGAATATTGCATTTTTTAGCCATCTCAATGTCATATTTTTTTTTTTACTGTTCAGCTGCATGAAAAATTACCTAACTTGTTGAAATAGATTTCTTGACCCACGTATAGCTACATTAAATGGTGTAATTTAATGCAATCTAACTAAATTAGCACCAATTAGACATGCTAAATTAAAGGGCATGTCACTAATAAATTTTATGCTAAACATATTACTGATAATAAGCTCACTAAAATGCGTAATGAAATATTTTTTAGTGTAGTTTGGTCTAAATAATATCCCAAAGTCTTCAGTGTGAAATACACCAAGGAAAACCCTTACTCCCTTATAGAGAAATGGCAAAACAACATTCTGCCTGTATCAACTGTGGGTGTGATTTGTTATTATGTTTGTCATTCTGATTTCTTAACAGTATTTCCAAGGAGCTCCTGAGTGGCTCAGTCAGTTGAACATCGGACTCTTGATTTCGGCTCCGGTCATGATCTCAGGGTCATGAGATCCAGCCCTGCATCAGGCTCCGTGCTCAGCAGAGTCTCCTCCAGGATTCTCTCTCCCTCTCCTGTCGCCCTCTCCCCCTTCAAATAAATTAAAAAAAAAATCTTTCATAATATCTCCAAAACATTTCTCCTTAAGAGGACTCAGTTTTGTAACCTCTAAAAGGTCATCTCCAAATTTATTCTGGAACAGAAGAAGGCATAGTTTAAGATGGTATTAGAAAGAAAATAAGCTTTGGTATCAAGATACCCAGATTTTGATCAGTCTCAGGTCTGCCACTTATTGGTTTGAATAACCTTTGTGGAAGACAAAAAAATGGTTTCAAGAAAGAAATGTCCACGTTCAATCCCTGGAATCTGTAAATGTTAGCTTCTATGACAAAAGATGTGATTAAATTAAGTGTCTTCAGAGGAGTGAATTTATCCTGGATCATACAATCACATGTATCCTCATGTAAGGAAGAGTTTTGAGATAGACATAGAATATCAGAAGACACATCAACACAGAGAAAAGCTGACAGAGGCAGAGACTGGAGAATATGGAAAAGCTGAAAGAGGCAAGGAAGTCTTCTCTGCAAGGGCTTCTAAAAAGTCCCACAGACACCTTCAATTTGGACTTCTAGCCCCTAGAACTATTGGAGAACACATTTCTATTGCTTTAGGCCACTCAGTTTGCATTAACTCATTACAGCAGACAGAAGAAATGAATACCGCCCAGGCTCTCACTTTGCTTGGGTGTAACATGAGGCCAGAAAAGTCTACCTCACAGATTCAACGTGACAAACTTAAGAGTAAGTAGTTAACCCTTGAACATTGTAGGTTTGAACTGCAAGGGACCACTTATACATGGATTTTCTTGAATAAATATTTTCTCTTCCTTATGATTTCTTAACATTTTCTTTTCTCTAGCTTACTTTATTGTAAGAAGATGATATCGAATGCACATAACATACAAAAGATGTGTTGACCGTTGATGTTCTTGGCAAGGCTTTCCGGTCAACAACAGGTTATTAGTAGTTAAGTTCCAGTGGAGTCAAAAGTTATCCGCAGATCTTCAACTGCATGGGGGATTGGCACCCTTAACCGCCATGTTCGTGCTATTGTGGAAGGCCAAGTGCACTCCAGCGCTGATACCAACCATATAAAAATGAATGGAGAGGGTTACACTATGCTTTCTCTAAGGGCAGATAAGGATGTGCTGATTGCGCATAATTACAAAGAATCAAGCAAAAGAGCTGAACTACCCAATCCCTGAAATTGATCTGCTGGTTCCAGGCCAATAAAGTCCAACCAGCTCTTCTGATCATGAATAGGCCCCCAAAGTTCATTACATGAGGAAACCCTTAACTGATTTTTTTTTTTTCTGCCACATGGCCTACAAACAGGAAACAGCACTGGGCAATTCCACTGCAGAGACTGGTCTGTCTATCTAGTTGTGGACCTCACTCCCCACCTACTGGTCTTGAGGCCAAAGAAATGCAATTTTCCCCGAAGCAAAACCTAAATTCCCATAAACAGGAGGGAGAAGGAAGGGGCCATGAGGATTAGAACCATGGTAGCCAACTCTGGCAGAGAGATCTCAATTTGGCAGGAGACACAAGAAAGGCTGATGAATGAGGGAGAGAGGTAGGAAACAAAGTCAGCAAAGTGGGAAGGAAGAAGGAAAAGGAGGGGAATAGATAAGATGGTGAAAGAGCTTGTCATTAAGTGCAGAAGAATGGTCTGCGTCAATAAGGGGATAGGCACCTGTCTCCAGACTCTTCTGTTCCCTTCTGTGTTGGTCTGTGCTCCTACATGGAGAAGAAGACATCTATCTCATGCTAAAAAGGTAATTATCGGAGCTAAAATAAGTGCTCACTTGTGGATGATGATTGTATGGAAGGTTTCTGGTATGCCTCCTCCTTATTCTCCTGAATAGTGCCTTAATCACTTTTAAACATTATTTGAATCATGTTTGCCAAAATTCATTTTACATTTTTGATGGCCTTGATTCATTTTGGGGGAGAGCTGGGCCATAAACCAATAATGGTGAGTGAGTTATCCGCTAGGATAGAGGCAGCCATCCTTGCCTTGCCATTGCCGACCAGTATGTGCTGCTGGTTGTAGCTGCAATAAGGGAAGACTGAATCCTACATCTTCATTCGAAGAGGAAACTCTCGGAAATGGAGGTTTTCTCCCAAAAGCTCAAGACAGTCTGCATGAAATAACTGATTGGAGCCTGGTGGTCACACATCTCTCATATTTTAACTCCTTGCAAAATGAACGACTGCTCCCTCTGATTTCCTGGGAGAGACCTACTTCCCCGTCCATTTGAGGGCATCTTCGTCCTTGTTCTGTCTGTACTTCTAATACTGAGGACTCCGCAAAGCCAGTGTACTTCCCGAGATGGTTTCCATCCAGGACAAAAAGGAAAACTACCTCCTGTCCTACTTTCCCCCCATAAAATCTCCCTGCTTTAAGGGCTCCTGTAGTGCAAGCTAATTTTACCAGACCTTTGACAATGTTTTTTCCAACAGCAGCTTCACATCTCTATGGCATACTCATCATTTGCATTTGTCATTCTGAATAGTTCTCTCCCCAATTTTGTATATTTCAAGGATGAATCTCATTTACTACTCAGGAGGCTACCCTCTTCACCCAGTGCTTGTAAAATTGCCCTGGCCTTCATTCAATCTGGTTATAAGAGGCTGCTTAATAAGAGCCAGAAACAGCCTTTATTGGAGGGATACTTTCTCCTCTTAAAGATCTGGGATGGAGGAAATTAACTGCATTCAAATGTATAGACATTATGATTTTCATAGCACCCCAAACTAATTACTTCTTTTTAAAAGATACATAATATTTTAAAGATTTTATTTATTTATTTATTTAAGAGCCAGGGCATGAGCAGGGAGAGGAGCACAGGGAGAAGCCAATTCCCTGCTGAGCAGGGAACCTGATGCCAGACTTGATCCCAGGACTCCAGGATCATGACCTGAGCCAAAGTCAGACACAACCCATGAGCCATCCAGGAGCCCCCAAAGATACGTAATTTTATCTTACAACCAAAAATGGCGTGGTATCTAAATAAAATTTAGGCAATAGAGTTATTGAAAAAGACTCTATAGACTCACCCCACCTAGAAATTACTAGAGAGAACATCTCAGTGCATGGTCCTTTAGTGTTTTGTCATTTTCACATACATAAGCTTCTCGAAGAAACAAAATATATTATACCATACATAACCAGTTGCTTCTTGATCAGTGGATGGATGATTTGTTATCATTATACTTTGTCTTCCTACGCTGGTTTTGTTTCCATAGTAGTATAACTCCATGACAAATTAAAAAATGTAAAATAAAACATATAATGCATCAGTTTTCTCAATCCCACTTCTAAGCCCAAATATCCCTTATTTCTTCATTGCTTTCAATTATCTGGAGATTCCTAATAAAGAAATCTTCACACAGCTTTCATTAAAAGATAAAACAATTACATTCCAAACAGACTTTTGGAATGGTTTTTGAGAGAAATTTTAACACAACCAAATAGTACACCTGAAATTCATAGGGGTAGAAAAAAAAATAAAACCAAACCTTTGGAAGTGTAAACCACTCTTCTATAATCATCACATGGTATTTTATACATCCCATGTTAAACTCATAAAAAGCATCATTTTGCCATTCTTTCCTCTTGGATTCCAAATTTCAAACATCGGAGCTCCTTTTAAATGCCTCTATAATCCTTTCTTCATGGCTACACACTGAGATGCATAAAGGATGAGAAATCAAAGTTGTCAGCCATCTGAGAATTTTTAATGTATCAAACATCGCCTTCTAAATACATTTCTATTTCATTTCAAAAACAAAACATGAGTGATTTAGTTTTAAAAAAGTCAATCTGGTTCATTAACCTATACCTATACCAAAGCAAGAGTCAATTACATTGCCACATCAGATGTGTGTTGAGATAATTACCCTGAAAAGAAGATGTAAGGATGCCCATAAAGGCAGTGAAATGTGACCTATTAAATCAGGCTGTAACCTATTATGGGTCAAAAAACACATTTGTAGGGCCAACGGTCTCCTGCCTACATCCAGTCTTGCATGAATTCTGCAGGTGTCTTTTGAAAGTAAACTTTCGATCTGTCCTTGCATTTCAAATTGGGGTCTTGTCTTCCTACCTTGTCTATCTGGGATGCATGTATGCACTTCACAGAACTAATTGCCTACTTAAAATTATGTCTCTTGAAATCTATTGGCAAAACCCGACATAACAACAGGCCAAGATCCTGCTATATTAAATAAGCAGGGAGTCATTTGGGTTCACTTTCCTATAAGTCCTCCTCCTGTTAATACTTTGTAATACTGATTTCCATCTCCAAATGCAACATCTATTACAGCAAGAGAGCAAACGAGTCAGCAATCAGATGGACTGAGGATCACCTGGTGTGAGAGGAGAAAAAATATTTACTACGGTCTTTACTTGGATTACTGCCAGTCACAACTCAGACAAGATGGTGATGGGCTAAGAAGTGGTTTCTATTCTGGGAACGAAATAGGGTGGAGGGAATGTTCATTACCAGGTAGTACAATATGGAAATCAGGGGCCACCTTTTTGCAATGACAGATAGAAAAGAGAAGGAGGAGACGGTGATAAGGACCAAACACAGGTCTCAGGTCTGTCTGTGGCAACTGCTACATCTGAAAATGGGTGGTCTCTTCTCTTAGATGACACAGAAAAGCCATTTAGTCCTAGGTACACTGTATTCCTCTTCTGAGGTATTCAAAGAACTCCTGGGAGTCAGTCAAGCATATAGAGTCACCACTAAGGTTGCCCACAGTGAAAAGACACAAACACCACCATAAGGGAAAGATGTTCCCTCATGCTCCCTCCCTGCCTTGAAGGGCCAGAGTGTGTTCTGCCCCAACAGTGAATGTGCAGTTATATGCATGTGATGCTTCTGTCCAGGGAGGCCTGTTATAGACTTAGCACACAAGGTCTGCAGCCAAGGCTGTCCACGTGGGCACTTCCGACCTCACAGGTACCCCAAATCCAGACCCTCAGAAAGAAGGCAGGTGTTCAGCACACAGCACATTGCTTGTAGGAACAGTCTAGGCACAGTGAACCAGCTTTTATAGTTAGGGAATATTTCTGAAGTCAAGTTCCCAAACACCAGCCAAGGGCCAACCTTGAAAGCAGACTTTTCTAAAGATTATGGTATTGGTACTGCACAGATACACTTACAGTGAAATGCACATATACTATATGGTTCATTTTAAGCAGATAGGGGGAGGCACTGCATTAAAATATGTTCTCCCATCAGTCCTCATGAAGGATTGAGAGGCTTTCCCCATTCAGGTTCTTCAGAGGCCATGGTCATCCCTTTAATGTCTCAAAGGATCAGGGACTCCCTGGCAGTATCACTTATTATGCAATTTAAATTAGCATGAGATCTTACCCCTTTGTTGTGTCTTTATTGGGCTTCCTCCACTTGTTCCGCCTCCTGCCCTTGAAACCATACACCTGCCCCCCAACTCCACAATTACAAATCCCACTGAAATTTCAAAGTTCAGGTCAAATGCCATCTCCTGCTTCTGAAGCCTTCCCCGGCAACCCTGGCAGGACGGTCTCTACCTTTCATAGTAGTTTCTACCTTGAGCCATGGTTATTCATGTGCGTATACTGCCCCGACTTACCCTTCTAGCCGCAAGCTGCATGAAGGCAGGGGCTAATGTCTAACAGTACTCACAGCTAGTGGGCACCAAACAAATGTGCGTCAGCTGGGTGGATGATGGAATAATCTGGAAAGGCTTTGAACTGGCCCATATGAATTTTGCTGATAACCGAACTGATAAAGAAGGCATGTGTTCACAAAGAAAGCTCTGCCTGTGGCAGCAGGAATCACAATGCTATAGAACTGTTTTTACTTGAATGCAAAATGTACTTCTTTGAAATGAATTTCCCATTTGGACAGCTGGAAATCTGAAGATCTTTCCTGGGAAACAGCCCAAAATTTAATATCAGGGCAATGAGAAGGGGTCTGGGTTTGAAATCTGTTCAATTAATTTCGAGTCCTGAGTCTGAGGAGCGGCATTTTCCACATTACTCCAACAACTCTGGCTTGCTCCCAAATCACTTGGAACGTCTGTTCTAGACTCCCAGTGAAACTACAGCCCCAAGAGGGAGACAGGAGCCAAGTCCAACTTGGAGGGGCAGGGCCAAAGTCTTTGTGCCCTACCTACCCAGAAATGGTTCTATAATTCTGACCAAGGTAGCCAGGAACACACTTGGACACGAAGCACAATCCATTTAAAAACTGTTTAACAGTTTCCCAACAGGGACCAAAAATACATTCTCATCAGCCCTGCCTGCTATCTGGTCACCTTAGTTTCTTCTGCTACAGGTTTGTATTCTTGCCATTAGGGGAAATTGCTCATGCTTCGTGCTTGCTTGCAGCCTTCATGCCACTCTAACTGCCTTTTCTCCGGTGTATTCAAAATAGCCCCTTCAGAAGGATGGTGCACCTGCCTTTCCAGAAAGCAAGTCCAATTGTAAAGATTTTTCTAGTAAGCCTTTTTTTACAGTAAAAATTTGCATTTGTCTATTTTGTAATGTGGTTTTTTCACCTATCAAGTTCCTGCTAAGCAGGGTCCCCACTCCATGTTGCTGGGTGAGATGAGAAGCAGCAATTTCTGGACCCAGACAGCCTGTGTGCTCGGCACCATCTGCAGACACATGCCAGGCACCTGGGCCTCTCTGAATCTCCACCTTCTCATCCAGAAATGGGAGCGAACAGATCCTATTTCCAAGGGGAATTTAATGGCAAAGGCTGGGATTGAAGAAAAAGAAGTAGTAGTAGTAGTAGTAGTAGTAGTAGTGGTGAGAGAATGCAAGATCTGATTCCCTCACAGACAGGTTGTGCAGCAAACAAATCAACACACAAAACTGTACCTTGTAATTTTCTGCCAAACTGAGCATATTTTGGTCAGTGAACCCAAAATGCTGCTTCTCTCCCCCTGTAATCTCTACCCAAGGAAGGACTTCTCTTTTGAATGTATTCTCTACGTGTTGTCTGTGGGAAGGCCTCATCTGCAACCTAACCAGGTAGTACCCCCAAACTGAAGGGTCCTACAAAACACTGGGGCTTACCAACATGTGTGTGTGCGCAGGCACATTTTTGTTCCATTTTGAAAGGGAATCCCAAAGACACTCTATAACATTGTACAGTAATCCTTTCTCTACAGAAGACTCAGAAGGAAAACAAACTACAACTGACTTCAGTGAGATCCACAAACGTAAAACAGCTGTGTACTATGGCTCATTAAAAAAACATTAAATATCCTTCACCTACATTACAAGCCCAGTTGTGAAAATAAAGCTGTCTTATTTCATTAAGAATAACCAAGTGAGTCAGTAATGCCAATAATCACCCTCTATCAACATGGCCGTAATTTGTCAGCCCGCCCTTTTAAGTTCTTAGCAAATTAGTTCATTCAGAAAATGGTTGAAAGGATACTCTGAAAGGATACTCTGAGAAGAAGAGTTTTCAACTGAGAGATGGAGACATACAGGCCGACTGAAGGCAGGGTCCACTAGGGTGCGGGAGAGGCCTTTGTTAGTGGACCTTGCCTTCAGTTGGCCTGTACGTCTCTTTCTGCTTGCTTCTTAACAGAACTCTTCCTGGGGTGGTCTGTCTCATCGATGCCATTTGTTGCTTCGCATTCACGCTTACTTCAATGATGTCATTTTCTCAAATAAAGGCCTTTCATTCAGGGGCCCCTGGGTGGCTCAGTCAGTTAAGCATCTGCCTTCAGCTCAGGTCATAGTCTCAGGCTCCCTGCTCAGCAGGGAGTCTGTGTCTCCCTCTCCCATTCCTCCTGCTCATGCTCTCTCTCTGTCAAATAAATAACATCTTTAAAAAAAAGACCTTTCATTTAAGAAGTTATTCATGCTTAGTTGTTACAACCATCTTTTAATCCACTGCGACCATTTGACCTACATCATCTCATTATATTAATAACACAAACTGAACCTCATCATAAATGATCATGTTTTCTTTTAACACCAAAAATCCTCTTTCCTTTCCAATTGCCTTTCTGTAACACAACGTACCGTATGGGAATCAATTCTAGAATTCGTGTTGGCAAGGACGGAATCACAGTCTGGGACAATGATCTGAGAAGTTCTATTCAAGTGGCATTTTGCAAATCATATTACCGTGGTCCCCCAATGTGGATATTAGCTACCTTCTCCTTTGCCCTTAGACCCAAACCTAACAAACAAAAATGTAATCCGAACAGAAATGCAAAGGCCAAAAAAGATGCTACTACTCACAATCAAGGGAAAACCCACACTTCAATACTTCTGGCATTCCTGAGCACTAGGAAATTCTGAGAGAACACTAAGCCAAGACAAAAAGTAAAACCATCCCTGCCAGATCAGAATCCTTGCTTATATAGACCTTCTAAGGAAGGAAATCTACAATGTCACTTAGATGACGAGGCATTCAATGTTGCCCTACATAGAAATCCCATACGCAGAAAGGGGTTCTATAAACCCTGATCCATCTGCTTGCAGAAAGCATCTAAGGTATACCTTATTTATTCATAGTTAAAACTCTACCCGCAGTCAAGAAGTAAGGGGCTTTAAAATCAAACTCCACTGATGTGTTTCAGTCTGTCTCTCTCACCAAGAACCCATACGTTACTGATAAAGATGGCATTAGGAATTTCCCAATCTAGTAAGTAATGTGCATCACCATATGATAGACGTGGTCTAATGGGAAAGAATGCAATCACCCCCAAGTGTCCCTGGTGGCTTAGTTAGACAGCTCAGCCCACTGATGCTACTGAAGAAACCAGAAGGTTCACCTAAGAAGAAGGAAAAAGAAGGAAGTAAAGAGAAACAGGGCAAGAGGTCAGGAAAAGCTGAGAACACAGAGTGGTAAATCATGTCCCACAGAGTAATGACTTTCTGGGGTCCCATTTGAAGCCCCAGAATGTGTGCCAACACCTTACCCTGCCTCTCTCAACTGCCAGGATCACTGCACATGTCCCCCAGCCAAGAGATTGATTCCAGTGAGGAATTCAGGAACAAGTGTTTCAAAAGGATCTGTCAATGAGAAGCCAATTTTCCCTTTGAGTGCAATCATTCAGAACTAGCAAATTCCAGCTTGAAGATGAAATAACGGGATTGTATCACAAAATCTTCCGAAATCTGCATTTGTGAAACATCACAAAGAGTTTCATGTCACAAACTCGTGCATGCCAAGTGAACAAGTGGGTCTTCTGTTTTTATAAGGCACATGTATATGTAGGTATACATGCCAAAAGAGGTTTTGCAAAAGGAAACAAAAGGCAGGTTTTAAGGTTTTACGGTTTTAAGCAGATTCTCAAAAACTAAATAAAACGAAGCCAACAAAACTACAATACGCCATTGACAAAAGAAATAAATCACATCGCTGTTACTATTAAAGTTGTATTCTTAAACTAGTTTTCTGTTCTGATCTTGAACAAACAGGGCAATAAATTTGCATGTCCATAGTCCAATTATTTAAACAACTTACTTTATAGCAAAACCCAGAATTCATCAAAACTGGCATCTTTTAATGCTAATTCTAATTAGAACAAGCATCGCATTTTGAATGCTTTCCAATTATGCACGAGAAAAGTCAGCGTAAGTGTCCTCTCTTATCATAATTATCTGTTTCTAATTTCAATTTTGGCTATGACTTTGCACTCAACGATGTAAATGTAACTGTTCCTGTCAGATGAAGATTAATTTGATTTAAGCCCTCTTTGTTCTAATTATATATTCTATTTCTGCTCACTATGCAAGTCCCTTTCTAAGCACATCTGTATTTTATCACAACAATGGGGAATTTCTTTGGTATTTAAAAGGCGACCATAAGATTTCTTTTTGGCACCAATAGGACAATTCTCATTAAGCTTGTGCCAAAGTATTTAAAATTTCAGCTGACTAATCTATAGATTAATGTAATTATTATTTGAATATTAAAGCATGAGCTTTTCTGAAATGAGGTCTCTAAAAGTTATCGCTCTAATTATTCCCTCTGCTCCCAGGAAACCCTTATGGTTGTTAGTTTATTCCCTGAGCAAATTCCTTTATTGGGTGACACCTTTTGCATGCTATGTTGCCAATCAGAACCACTATAAAGACTGGTAAAGATAAAAAGTGGTCACTTGGGATTCACAGCTGTCTATCTGGAGGTCCAGAACTTGAGCACCCCTGCGTTCATCCTCGAGTTCTCTTACTAAGTTCCTACCTTGCTTTTGACAAAAATAATCAGGTGACAAGATGTGAAAAATAGCTAATCAACCCTGTAGTGAGTGTCTGGGGTATGGCGCCATCAAATGCAGATTCCAGAATCCAGCGCTAAAAACCAGGCTGCAGTTTAACACATATCTTATGCACCAAGATTTCGGGTTTGGGTTTTTACTCCTTAGATCAAATGTGCAGCAGAATTCAATTCAGCAAATGTGTTTTGAGTGTCCAGCACCATGCCAAGTACTAGAAAAGATTTTACCAGGAGCATACAGGGAAGTCTAGACATCTTTAGCCTATAAAATGCTTTGAGGTTCTCAAACCTAAAAAAGAGTCTTTGTTTTGTTTTGGTTTGTTTTTTTAAAGTCAGTGTTTGTTGTTCTGCAAAGGACCATGATGCATGTATTTAAAAATATAAAGGAACTCAACACGGCACACCCAGAGTTCCAGAAGTAACTAACCCAGAAAAAGCCTCATCAGTCTAGCCTGTGAAGGTCAGTGATCTTGTACTCCCCCATACATTTCAATTTTATCCTTTCCAAGTTCAATCCTGGCTGGTCACAAAACAGGTGTGAGGTGGGCTGTGGAAATAAACCTAATACAGTGATAGAAAAGTGCAAGGAATGAAGACAGTGGGATTAGGCAGGATTTAGTAGCCCAAATGCTTTCTATGAAATCCTGGATACTTACTACAGGTGGGTCAAAAAGGAGGAGCCAGTTCCTGGCAGCCAGATCGAACAGGGGTCTCTGAGAGGTTAGGAGAGGGAGAGGGGACATAAAATTAGAAGGGTCCCCGTAGATGCTAAGGAAGAGCCCTCTCCTTGGATGGCGATCTGAGACAACTCGGTCTTCCAGATATTCCTAATAAGATGCTAAATGACACAATGGGCCATGCCCAAGCAGCATCCTGATATTATAAGTCCAATGGTGTGAGTCATACTCGGCAGAGAAAGGCGCTTAGAGCTAACAAAGTCCCAACCTGCAGAAAACCGTAGCACTCACTTTCAATAAAAGTTTGTAGTCTGGAGAGCCTCGTGAGTTGGAGGGAGTTGACCTAACGGTCAGGGCTGGAACTGGACAAGAAGTCGCGATAGATTGGACAGTGGATGCTTTCAGATGAATGATATGCCATCACAGTCGTTCCCTTTCTCTATTATTCTGTGATTTGATGTCTCCCTTCCCCCAACATACACACACAGGACTAAGCTCTAAGTACAATGACTGTTCCTCAAACTGCAAAGCATCCAAAAATACTTTAAAAGAATAGATGAAAATGATTTAAAAAATACTATGATTTCTGAAAGTCTCCAAATAGCTGAATATTTCAACTGCAGCTAGAGCTCTAACTCCCAGCCCTTTGGCCTGACCAACATGCTATCACTCCTAATTGCCCCCACAAACCCACCAAGTGGTTGGAAGACATAAGGCTCACTTTATATGTAAAGAAACTGAGGCCAGAACACCTAGAAAGAGTGTTACTA
Source organism: Lontra canadensis (assembly GCF_010015895.1). Lineage (NCBI taxonomy): Eukaryota > Metazoa > Chordata > Mammalia > Carnivora > Mustelidae > Lontra > Lontra canadensis. The sequence continues at coordinate 40,423 of NW_022631341.1, forward strand.
CAATTTAAGACTATGCTTTCCATTTTCCTCCTAACGCTACACATGGACATATGAGGTAACACAGAAAGAGCCAGAAACAGACGAGTTCCACTTCAATCCTTAACCAGCAAATCAAGGCGTGGAGGTGTTATCATTGCAGGCTTGGGACTGAACATCAGGTTAATACAGGCACATTTAAAAATCCTGCATGTTTATGTTTTGAAGAAATGACTTCAAACTTTCCTAAGAGTTGCAGAGGCCTTTATTTGACTCTACTGACAAGCCCTCCAAACAACAACGCTTTGCTAAAGGCACTTTGAAAATGTTCTAAGTGTTCCAGAGGATGAAAGATATAAAGTCTAGGTGTGCAAAACTATGTTTCAGAGTGTTTCACTCTTTTACACACAGAAAAGTCCCCATTTATTTTCAGTGATTTCGCTTCTTCTCAGCAACAAACAGCTGGCCCTTCCATTATCCGTGGAGTCAGCGCAGGTGTGAACATGGCCTCTCTCCCTGAAGAGATTCTCCACAAGGCTTGAGGGCCATCTCTCTTCCTGAGGAGCCACAGAGACACCACTGAAAGCCTGAGGACATTTTTATGAATTCTGTCAGAAAGGAAGAAAGGGGACGTCTCTCATTTGTCCTTTATGCTGCTTTGTGTAATTGGGTAGTACAAGCAGGAACTTGTACCACATCAATACTTTGAAAGAAGACCCAAAGAAAATTCCACTTGGGGTTTTTACACAGCTCTGGTCAATAATGCCTCACAGATGCCAAGAGCTGTGCCACTGTTTCCATTTTAAATCCTCGTTTGGCTAGGTCAGGGGCTCTGTGGTTAGTAAACCTGACATACCAGGCCTGAGCTTGGGAGGAAGCTGTGCTTCCAATCCAGTCAAAAGTCCAACTACGATACATTGGAACAAAGAAAATAACAAAGAGCTTCATTACAGTGTTTTGTTTTTAACTTTAAAATGCTATTTATTATTATGAAAAGAGTAAAATGGGCTTTGTGGCAGCTGAAGTTCCTAGAAAAATGAGTACGTTCATTCAGGAGAGTTTTCCCGTCTATTTTCTCCACGTGTGGCTCAAAACAGACGTTTCAAGAAAAGCTCTTCACAGGTTTTTTTTTTTTTCCTCCCCCTACAAATGTGCCTACGAAGTTGATGAAATTACTGGATTCGCTTGGCGGGACAATGATTCTCATTCCAGCCTGAGTACAGCTTGGGTTTCCCACACATTCTCATAATCGAGGTACCCAGGTGAAGTGGAGTGGGAGACAAGATCAGTGTCCTTGAAGCTATCAGAGTCTATTTATGATGGATATAGAGGAGATTGGAGGCATTTCCATTAACAAAACTATCCCTGGGATAACATAATGATCCTTCCATCCTCAAAAGATAATGAAAAATGTCTCCACCCTCTACTTCCACTACTGTGATTTGGAATCAACACCATCTACACACAGCACATTCTGTAGTTACAATAATGTCAGTTGAGAACTATGTCAGAAAATGTCATCTTCAGAACCACTTTGCTTCTCTGAATACATTGTGCCCTCATTGTCACGCTGCATTCACACCTTCTTATCTCAGTAACAATCCTTGAACTCATTTCACAATATTTCGTGAGGAGCGAAGCCCTTCGTTCTTTCTGGTTTGGGTTTGAATGTGTTTTCCCCACCTCCCATAGTTCAAAAGAAATAACATATGCCCCAGAACCCGTAAAGTCACGCAAATAATTAAGTCCAGTTCTCGAACTTTTCAAAACCTCAAAAACAGAATGGCTTACAATTTCGTAAATATCTTAAAGGAGCATGCAAACCGAAGGAAAGACTCACAGAAATGTAGCTTTCTATATGGACTCCCTCACAGTTGAAATCCCCTGTCTAACATTTCCAGGATTCAATTCTACGTCCAGGTGACACCAAGCAGAACAGAGTGAGCAATGGTCTTGGATTGCCCTGTTGAGCATCAAGAGTGCAGGATGGGCAGGGGGGGGTGCACACCTGGGGAGCTCAGTCAGTTAAGCATCCGACTTCTGATTTCAGCTTAGCTCAGGATCTCTGGGTCGTGAGATCAAGCCCCAAGTTGGGCTCAGTGCTGAGTATGGAGTCTGCTTAATATTCTCTTTTTCCCTCTCCCTCTGCCCTTCCCCTGCTGCTTGTGTGCGCGCTCTCTCTCTCACTTCTCTCTCTCAAAGGAAAAAAGAAAAAAAGAAGTGCAGGATTGTTTATCTTCCTACCTAGAACATAGTCTTTCCCTGACAGCGAGATCTGAATCATTGGGGGCCTGGGCTCAGAACTAAGAGAGATAGAGTGTGCCTGCTTTGGGAAACCTCTTTTCCCACAAAGCCTCCTGAACAGCAAACACTCAGCCTTACCTGTCAGAACATCTCCAAATGCCTGAACAATAGCCAATGGAGAAGGAAAGGAAGATATTTCATTAACATACATTTCAAAACGATACATGTAAGCTTTTGAAACAGCAAAACTTTCAAAGTGATGCCACCTACCTATGTTGGTCAAGGGCAGGTAGGGGATACTGGCATTCTCTGGTCCCTCTAGAGGACACTCGGCAAAAAAATATCAACAGCCTTAAAAATGTTCATACCTCTGACCCAATAATTCCACTTCTAGGATTTTCTCCTAAGGGAAAAAAGCCTGACATGCATGAAATGACTTATGCATAATACTATTTATTGGAGTTCTATTTACTGTGCCAAAGAATGGAAAGTCTAACTGTTCGATGAAGGGGAACGGTTAAATCAAATATGATGTTATCATGTAATCATGTTCCATAATATTATATTATCAGCCCCTAAAATAAAGTTTTAAAAATTAATGATAAGAGAGAATGCTCAAAAAAGCATGACAGAAAACTGCATACACAGTATGATTCTGTTTGGCAAAGATAAATAACCGAATGAATGTCTCTAGTGGTCATTATTAGTTGTTAAGATTATAGGTAATTTTCATTCTATTCTTTACACTTTCCTGTAGTTTCCCACTTTTCCACAATCAACTCCTATTATTTTTATTAAAACAAGTTATTGGAAATGTCTGCCAAAGAATCACCCCCCAAACCAAACAAAAACCACAAAAACATCTATCACATATATGAGGAGTACCCCTATTCCTTAAGAATCTATGAATAATTTTCATTTATTGGGCACCTAAGGCAACCAACAAAAGCAATCACAGACAAGAGTGAAGAAATGGGCATGCTTGTGTGTTGATAAAATTTTATTTGCAAAAACAGGTGTCTGTAGTTTGTAAACCCCTACTCTATACCAGATGAATGTGATATACTACTGGCCAAAACTGGAAAGTTAGACCCTGAGGCAATACTGTTAGAGAACAAAATTTCCTAAATATATCAGAACGAAACTCAATCAGACAGGCTTTTACAGCTCAACTTCCTCACATGATTTCCCTCTTTGGAGGACAAGAATTCAAGACTTCTGACCCTGTCATTGATTCCATGTGCTTATGACCGTGTGACATGAGCCCCAAACCCCCACTCAGTACAGTGTGTGACTCTTGACCTCAGAGTTGTGAGCTTAATCCCCATGTTGCGTATAGAGATTACTTAAAAATAAATTCATTCTATCTATCTATCTATCTATCTAATCATCCAGAGAGTGAGGAAGTTTTCACAGCAAAGCATCGGTTTTATTTATTTTATATTTAAAATTCAAAACTATACTTTTGGTGATCGTGCCTGGGCAGGTTTCAGTACTGTTCAGACACAGTGAGTGAAGACTCTGATTTACCAAGATCGAGATAACATAGAGAAATCAGTCAATTCTTGAACTGCCTTTCTTCTGTCAAATAAATAAGTTGATTGTTTATAAATTACAAAGGATGCGAATAACCACTATCAAATGAAATGTTCACAACTCAAAGGCATCAAATTCAGAATTCTCATCCTTCACCAGCAAAGAAGAAAGCATAGTGAACTCTCACATATGAGATCGTGTCTGCAAAGCACCTGGTTTACTGTATTCAGCTACTAACTGTTCTTGCCTTCCGCCAACCCTAGCCAGCCCTGTTCTTCCGCCAAGACCACTCTATTTAAATGTTAGTACATATATGACATACTTTGCTGGTCAAGTTCAGTCTGTCAAACTTGTAAATAATCACTAATCACAAACACTGAAACTTGCCAATGTTTTAACGTCAGCTGTTCTGCTTCAATGATTTTTTTTTTTTTTGAAGGAACAAAAGGCTCAGATGAGCGACAGCATGTTTGTTTCAGAGAATGTATTCAGGAGTACTGAGCAAAATTTGGGAAATGTCTCCTAAGATGGCATGGTAGACAGAAGTGGACAGATATGTACAAAAGCATTGCATCTTTATTAAATGTACATATAAATATATGCATTGGTATTTTATTGTAGAATAGCTTTAATGATGTTTGGGTATTTGGAGTTTTGCTGTTGGAAAATTCAATATGTTTCCCTTACCTAAAGAATAAGGTGCTGTCACTGTGGTGCTGTGACCTCATTTCAGACTATGTGCACATGGGCAGTGACCGCCTGTGCCTTTTTGTCTGTGTCAAAATTCGGCCCATAGAGGCAAAAATCACACAGGGGATTCTACCTTACTGCAGAAGCTGTCACTACTCATTCGTTTAGGATTTAGTGTAACCGGAGCAGGAACCCCTCCGCTATTTTGTTGCAGAGCAAATACAACATGATCCAGAGCTGGGAGGTCAAGACCAAAGGCTTTGATTAAGGTAGTCTGGAAAAAAATGGAAACATTTTCCTGTAGCTAAATATCATAATTAAGCACAGACAAAGCACTGAACTGCTTCAGCATCACCATGATCTGAAAACAAAAGTGGCAAAAGCAGTTTCAGTCATGATCAAGATAGGGCCAAGAACTGACGGAACATGGGAGTTTCTGGTTTGAACGCAGGTAAAGCGACAACCTGATGCCGAGATGGAAAGCAATCAGGAAGTTTCAAACACTCATCTAGCCCCTTAACTCCCAAACCCCCTCTGACAATTATAAAAACATAATTGCCACTACAACTGACATGAAAATCATCATCTATGAGACAGTGAACAATATTAGCCTGTTCATGCCATCATCTTATTTGTACACAGCCCAGAAAGATGCTGTCACAGATGTCATTACACTTCTCTGTATATTTCTAGTCCTCCTAATAGATGATGAGCTTCTGGAGGGCAGGGAATGCGTTATATTCCATATTATTTCTTAACGGTGCATTTATTTTTTATTTATTTATTTATTTATTTATTTATTTTCATTTATTTGACAGATCACAAGTAGGCAGAGAGGCAGGCAGAGAGAGAGAGAGGAGGAGGAGGCAGGCTCCCTGCTGAGCAGAGAGCCCGATGTGGGACTCGATCCCAGGACCCTGGGATCATTGACCTGAGCCGAAGGCAGAGGCCCTAACCACTGAGCCACCCAGGCGCCCCTTAACGGTGCATTTGAATGGAACAATCTCTCAACAGGAAAGAAGAATCACCACTTTTCAGCACTTGATACACTCCCCATCAACAGTGGCCAACTGTCCCTCCAACAATGCAGAATCCATACCCAAAGGCTGAATGGATTCTCTAGCAGGGCTCTCTGTCTTGTCCTGGAAAGGAAATGGGGGGGGTGGGCAAAGCAGGAAGAAGGGGTCAATGGTGGCTAATTTCATTAGTGGCATTAAGGTCAGATGTTTGCATCCATACTGGGAGCCCATAAACAGCCCTTGTATCCTCAGGGCAAAAAATAAATCTTCCTGTTTCATACCTTCTTCGGCCACCACTCTATGACATTTTGTGATTTCTGGGTGGTTCAGAGATACACCTGATTTTTTTTTTTTTTTTGAGAGAGAGAGAGAGGTGTTTGTTTGTTTGTTTTGCAGAAAGGCACAAAACTGAGACAATAAGAGAACCAAGAGGATTCTGGTCCCCAGGCTTTTATCATGGAATTCCTTGTGAGTCCTCTAGAGGTTTCAGTCCATCAGTGGCTATTTCTGGAGCCCGGATACACACATTACAGGGGTTCTAAGGTCAAAGCATTGGTACTGATGGCCTTTCCTATGGGGAAATTCATTAAAGAAGCAAAACAGATATCAGCTCACATTTCCCAGAAAAAGACTTTTAAGGGATGTGAAAAAGCAAATCAGTCGCCAAAAGTTCCTTAGAATTCTAGGAAGCCAAATACAATTATTGGTAATTAAATGTTGAATTAATGCTTATTAGAGTTAGCTTATTAGATTAATAGAGATAAAAAGTCTTAATAGTACAGTTGCTCAAGTGTGTTGCATATAATATATGGCATAATGAGGTCTCTTGTAAAATCGATGTGTGTTGTACATTAGTGCTCTTTTAATAGGATTTGGAACATAATTTTGTTAGGTTCTGTGATTTTTGGAGGCTTCCAGTTGTGCTTTCTGCTTTCCTGGTCTACTCTTGATAGTAACCCTGATGAACTGAATGGGTAGTTCTTGATCAGAAACAAAGGTCTGCCATCACACTGTCCCTTCATGGGCAACAGAAGAGCTTGCTTCAATCTAGGGATATTGTGGAATTTATTATATACATCTTAGCTAGATGTCTGCAGGAGGATTGGGAGGTAAGATTTATCCAGAAGGAGTGGGAGTGAGGTTTGAAAGGCTGAGCAGCAGACCAGGCAGTGGTAGGGGCCCTAGAATGGGGAGCATATGTGGGAACAACACAGACTCCACGTGGCCTCTTCTATCAGTGGTCTGTGAGAATCTGTCAGTTCAGGACACTGGCTGAAATTTCAGCGTCCACAAGTTGTCCCGGTCCTAAGCAGCAAAGACATGTAGCTTTTCTGCTACTCCATAAAATACAGGATACACATGAGAGCTCTCAGGAGACCCAGGCAGAGCTGGTAGTATCTTCCCTCAAAAGATGTAATGTTGCTGTTTTGCCAACCACAGAAATCAGAAAAGCTATTACATGAAAAATGGGTCAGAATTGGTTTAAAGAGATATATGAAAGTGTGCCAAAGTGTGTGGGACCAGATGCACATGTCACAAAATCGGCTGGGGCAGATTATCAGGGGCGGTCTCCTAAGTCCATTTATGTTCTTGCCTCAAAAGTTTCCTCCAGCCATATATAATTGCACATAAAATTCACCCCAGAGTGTATAATTTTCTGAGCAAAAAAACCCAAACTTAAAAATAGCCGCAGAACTATCAGAGCAGTTACAATTCATGGATTCTTTTGAAGAATTTAAACTAGCATTATCAACACCCAGGGGCAGCTATTTTTGTAAAACAAGAAATAAAGAACATCTTTCATGACTTCCAGGAAGAAAAAAAAAGCAGATTATGCATACTATAAAAATGTGGAGTTGAGTGATTCTGGTATGGTTTCATTTCATTTAATCCTATTTCCTCCCCGACAAACAGCTATATCCTCACAACATCCCCAAGGTCTCAGAGCTGAAAAAGGAGAAGGGAGCCTTACAAATGTTCAGGTTCCCCTGACTTTGGCCTTGGCATTCAGGCCCAGGAGATGAGGTGCCCTGGGAAAGGAAGAGTACAAGTGGCACCGTGACTCTAGGAGGAGAGAAGAGATTTTAATGTTGTTAAAATGTATAGTTTTAAGAAGTGGAGTCGATGTCTAAAAATCCTGTGCTCAATGAAGAAATCACTGAGCACTTCTTGGCAGAATGTCAAACACTGCATTTAAGAAGACAATTAAAACAGTATAATGCAAAAGCTATAATTAGAAACATATCTGCACAAGTAACATACTATTTTTCTTCTATGCAGTTAAAAGAAAAACATGAATTTCTACCAATGTTCATTAGGGTCTTCACCAGATAATACCGCTTTATTGAGGAGATGGTTTCAACTGCCTCAAAGGTTAAATTAAAAAACAGCAACTGCCCCAAAAGGGATATGTTCTTACATCACTACTTAGATTTTCACATAACATAATTAAATCATGAACGTGCTCTGGCTCATTCAATACTAATGTGACCATGACATTCTCACTTGGAATCCAATTTTTTTTTTAATTGGGATGCTATTCAGGAATAAAACTAGATGCACAAACTCCATAGTCAGATTATTAATGAGTTGCTGGATTCCCCAGTAGTTTGACTAAGTTGTCTCCTTCTGCTTATCTTCCACTCCCTCTACCTCCGTCTTCTACTCTCTTCCTTCCTTCCATCTGTAAACATTCAGACAGCTCATCCTAAGTTCAAGACAATGTGTTGAATACCAGACACACAAGTGTAGGTGTACAGGCTGGCATCAGAAAACACAAGGACTCCCAAAGTTCACATAGTCATTTGTTGGCTCCGTTGTATTTGGAGAGTGGGGATGGTTATCAAATAGCAGAGAAGCGGGAGGATGGCATTCCTAACAGTGGGAAGAGCACATTTAAAGGCGTGGAGGACAGGGATGCCTGGCCAGCTCAGTGTGTTGAGCATCCGACTCTTGATTTCTGCTCAGGTTATGATCTCAGGGTCATAAGATCAAACCCTGCATCCTCCTCTGTGCCGAGTGTGAAGCCTACTTGAGATTCTCTCCCTCCCTCTCCTTCTGCCTCACCCCCCTGAAAATATCAATAAGTAAAATAAAAATTTTTAAAAAGGCATGGAAGACAGGAATATCTGGCTGGCTCCATCAGAAGAACATGTGACTCTTGGCCTCGGGGTTGTGGGTTTGAGCCCCAGAATGGATACAGAGATTACTTAAATAAATAAATCTTTAAAAAAAAAAAGGCACGGAGGACAGATAAACAAGTCATGTCAAGTAAAGGAGCAGAATCTAAGAGGACTAGTTAAGGGTGACAGGTATCCATACTATAGTAATTTAAACACCTGTCATTGGGCCAGCCAAGGCAAGATAGATTCAGAATTCATAAGCTCCCGACCTCTACTATTGTACACACACACACACACACACACACACACACACACACACACTACTTTATGAATCTAGGAATCCCGAAATGCTCCAGAAGTGCCACGCCCCCCTCATTCCCAAGGCACTCCCTCTTTTGGAGAGCAGCACGATACACAGACGGAATGATCTACCTCTGCCGCACATCAGACTGAGGCTAACGAACTCATTGCGGAACACTGCTGGTGTCTACAGAGGTTCCAATCCAGCAGTGTCACTGGGCTGCAGCTGGACAAACCAAGTCAGTACCTTCATCATAAATGTTGGTGAAATTAGCAATTTCTCTTCTCAAACTGGCTCTTTCCTTAAAATATTAGACAATATTGTTAGCACAGAATTATTAGCTCTGTGTTCTAACCGTGGCATCTTTATGTGGTTTCAATTACAGTCTGTAAACACTGGAGAATTTGGAAATAAGCACAAATTGTTCTACTCAGCTCACAGAATGTAAATGAACTACTGTAAATGCTGGCTATGGAAACAAGAGTCAAGGGTCTTCCTTTTTATTGAGCTACACTGATAGATACCTATAGTTCCAAAGTGCTGGTGGTCTCTCTGGGAAGCAAGACGCAGCCATTAAAAATGACACTATAAGGCGGGCTATGATAGGTGACCAAGGACTGATACCAGTAACAACAGCTCCCATTGGCTAAGGGCGTGTCACATGCTGGGCACTGTGCTCAGTCCTCTACCTTCCTTACTTTGGTTTTAATTCTGGCAAAACTCTGTTTTTGACTCTTCCCAGATGACAAATGAGAAAACTAGGCTTACAAATGTTCATTGATTTTCCGGAGGTTATAGGGCAAGCACCTTGGAGGATTTAGATTTAAATCTGAATCTGATGCAGGCAGCGGAAAGCCAGAAGCATGGGAAGGGACTCTTGGGAGAGGAAGCACAGGTAGGAATATGTGGTGGACAGCCAGCAGCACTGGGAATGAATAAATCTAATGACCGAGTTTGCTCAAGATCAAAACACGGACATAACTCCCAGGCTGGAGCATAGAAGGGAGAGACGTTGGATGATAGATTTAGGGGGGATGGATTGGGGGTGCTGAGAACCAAAAGAACACAATGTCACAGGGAGAGTTTTTGAGAGAAGATGGGGAACCGTGGTACATGCTCGCTTCTTCACAAACTAAACTCAAGAAAGATGAGGTCTGTGGAAGGGTCGCTGTTTAGGAGACTCTGGATGAGAATCAGGGCTATAGGCCTTTAGCCTTATGGTGGAGATTTTACCTGTGGCGCAAGGAGGGCTGGAAGAAGAGCCACAGGGAAGAAATGGAGAGATCTTGACTCAAATTACACATCAGCTGCGTGTGTTCTTGATAACTTCACCTTCCCCAGCCTCAGCCTCTTTGTCTGTGAAATGGGCTTCAGGCCAGTTCCTTGGAAGAGCGGTGAATATTTGAAGGAGAAAAGCATGGGGCCTTGTGCAGCAGCATTTTGGATCTGGGGTCAGTCCATGCAGGGCTGCAATCGGGGCTTTTTCACTTTGAGCACTGGCTAGAATGGCCTTGGGCCATTCCTCAGGGGCCCCAGCACTAACCTCAGGTTATTGTGACCAGCAGTCTAAAGTGACCAGCCTGGTGTGCCAGGGTGGCATCTGCCTTTGGCTGAGGCCCCGCATTGGTCTCCCTGCTCAATAGAGAGTTTTGCCTCTCCCCTTGCCTCTCCTCTGCCCCCCGGCAACTTGTGCCCTCTCTCAAATAAATAAAATCTCTAAAAATAAATAAATAAAGTGACTGGCCTGGCCCAAAGTAGGTGCTCAATATGTAGCAGATGTAAGCATTAGTATTAACAAAATTCAGAATCAGGCAATTAAACTAAAGTCTGCTCTTAAAAGAGGTCAACAAAACATGCAATTTAAAAAAAGACTACCTAGCTGGGCAACATAAATTGCACTAGGTTGAGTAATTTTCAAGCAGCAAAATGGCTACATTGTACGTAATTTCAAACACAGAGAGCCAATACACATGCAATTCTATTTAGGGTAACAGGGAAACGAAGATGTATTTGGATCTGAGCTATGTACTAGGGTTTCCCCTGTTAAAATTCTGTGAAGCACAGCTTTTACAGTTCCTCCAAAATCAGAACAAAAACGGGAGAAACTTTTCCCAAGCATACAGGATATTATTCTTGGCAATAAAGAACCATGAAATTAATGAGCTGTCTACTAAAGATCTACCATTAAAAATGTATATGAGAAAATCAGTCTATGCAAACCCCATTCCCTCAATCCATAAATGCTATCCTGGGAGTTAACTCAGCATTTGCGGGAAAGTTCCATTAACTCTTGCAAGCCACCACCACCTAAGTCAGCTGTGAAAGAGGAATTTGTTCCACCCCTACCCCAATGGCAGCCTCCAGAAGGGAACACGCTTTTCCAGGAAAGCCCACCATGGTTCCCAAACCCCAGCGGGGACCCCAGTGCTCCCATATGGCAACTAGGGTGCTCCCTGAGCCCCCCTCCCCTACACTGGCAGGCCCCTCCCTCCAAGAGGCACAGCACATGTCCTCTGCAGAGACTGGATGAGGGCCCAAGATTTGGCCTCACCAATGGCTTATATTGGAAAATGAGGAAATGCTAATGAAATTGCCTCTGTGGGCTGACATTCATGGATGGCAGAAAGGGACATGAGAAAATGAGTCCAGTATTTGCTCTTTGAGAATGTTCCAGAGCCCGGCCAGAACTCAGTGGCAAAATGCACACGTGCCCCACCCCTGAGGCATCCACGCCTGCATGCCTCCTGGAAAAGGTCACCAAGCACTTGTTAACCTTGAAGGGGAAAGAAAAACCTCCGTATTTTCCCCCAACAACACTCCCAGCCTCTTGTAAATCATATTCATATTCATACACTTAAGCATTAATTTACATACTTAATTTCTGACAGGCTGACAACCACAGCCCTTCTCCCCTCTCTGCTTAAAGTGAGAAGTCAATTGTTATTCAGTGTATCGGTTACAGTGGTAGTGCCACTAACTGTATTTTATATAATGTGCTATCTGCAGAAAGGCAGATAAGAATTTGATTTAACATCCAATTAAAAGCCGTCATTGAAAAATTACTTCAAATAAGCCTTTTATTTTCTTTAATCAGTCTTCAATTCAAGCCTTCCTTGGACCTACTGAACCAAGCATCAGGACTCATGAATTTTGATTAAAAAATTTGAGCCCATTTCTAACTTAAGCAGATTTTTTTTGTTGCACTGTTTGATAGAAATTTAATAAATCTATGAATCCTAGCCAGCATCATTTATCATCTTTTTTTCCGCAAGACTAGCCTATTATACCTAGGCAGTAAATTATGAGGGAACCAGCAAACCAAAACTTTTCAGCCCGTTACTGAAGAAGAGATATAATCACTTGCATTGAACCATATAATTATAGTAGAATATGAAGCTCTGAAACATTAGGTCCTGTTTTGAATATGTAATACCCATGCTTTGAGAGCCTAGAAGATTTCTAGCTGATCTAATACAGCTCAGTTTAGCATCCCATTGAAGTATTTGTTGTTGGTGAAAATCACAGCAAGGGGAAAAAAAAGAAACCTATAGACCACAAAACAGTCCCAAGCAGGACTACCTGGGAAGTAGCCTTGGGAAACCAAACGCCTTCTACTGGGTGCCTTAGAGTTGTCTCTTGCAAGGAAGCCTCAAACTGTGTTACTTCCATGTGCTCTCAAGGCCAAAAGGTTTTTTCTTGTTTGCATATATGCTCCAGGATGTGCCTGTGTCCTTCACAGAATGTTAGTGGGCTTCATGTAGATTTTTTGTACATTCAGAACTTGCTTATTGAGCTCCTCCTAGGGACTGGGTACTACTGCTGGGCTCTGAGACAGAGCAGTGAGCCGAACACAGAGAGGCCAGACTGGGGCGGAAGACAGGCCGTTTAAAAAGGAATACCCATCACACCATCACATGTGATAAGTGCCACATGAGCATACCAGTGGGCAGAGATCAAGAGGGGCTTCCTTGCACAGGAGCCCTTCCAGCTGGGTCTTCAAGGGGGAGTAGGAGTTTGTGATGGTCTATGTGACTGCCAACAATAACTTTTACTTATACCTGTGTCTCTGCATGGGTGAGTCAGGAAAGCCCCATGAAGAAAGTCAGAAGGTCACAGTGAAACATGTACTTGAATAAGGTTTGTATTTTTTCTGAGAGAAGTAATCAAAGGTCTACTGCTTCTGCTGTGTTGGGGAACCTTGTCCCCAGACCATCTGCGTCTGTGCCACCAAGCCAATGGCTCCACAGGCCGAAATTTCAATGTCAGCCTGGACTGCTCTCACACTGCTGGGCTTCGCTACAATCTCTTTCTACCTGCTGGGACGCCGTTCCCAACCAATTTCTCCCAATGAATGGGCCCTCCGATTTCAGAGTAAATCCAGCCTGAACAACCTTCCCTGATGGCACAGGGTCCCTCCATGTTAGACTTCCCAGCACCCTGAGCACTTCTCTACAAAGGGCATGGTATGGCGGCCACTGCTCATTTGCTTTGTCTCCTGCACAAGACAGAAGGCAGCAGATAATGGGGAATGAATGAATGAATGAGTCAATCGATAAAATGCCTTTAACCTCTTACTCCGCTGATTTGTATGGCTGTGGTAATTCCTTTCTAGAAGGGAAAACACTAGCCTAAATCCTTTAGTCAGGGGTTTAATGTGCTCCAACAGATAAATGGCATTGATCCCTTTAGAGAAACCAACACTCTGATTGATACGATAAAAGTAAGAGGGATTCTGCCCGGCTTTGCAACCTGTGTCCGTTTCTTTGGAGTTTCCTAAACACTCTGGCTATAAAGGAAGGTAAATGATGCTATGAAATAATTCATTTTCTAAAGTCTTCAGCCAGAAAAGGTTAGGCTATAGCTACGAGAAAGCTAAGTAACCTCTTACAAACAAGGGCCGATATCCAAAGGCTGAAAGCAGAATTTTCAATGAAAAGCTTATCAGGAATTCAAGATTAATTAAGAATAGACAGATGTAAGGGCACCTGGCTGGTTTAGTCGGAGGAGTGTGCGACTCTTGATCTCGGGGTTATGAGTTTGAGCCCCATACTGGGTGTGGAGAGTACTTAATAAAATCTCTTAAAAAAAATACACAAAAGTAGAAGACTATTGTTCCTTGTCTGCCTATAGCATCACCACAGGCTACTAATAAAGGAGCCATTTCAACTGATATTTCCTCATTTTAGCTTTGGCTATGATTTTTTTTTTAAGTTGACAAGCTACATGGTGCATGTTTCCAATAATACAGTCTGACTGTCCGTTTACACACACTGGCTCCTAATTGCGCATATAATCGTCATGGACACTGGAGGCTTCGGGATTTAAAGCAAAAGGAATAATAATCATTGCATTCATAGAAAGGCATAGGCACAGGAAGTCTGGGTTATGTTTTCAAATACTTTTAAAAACATTTGCCAAAGTCCTTTTTGTTTGTTTCATTTTGAAACCAATGGATATTTCAAGGAAAATAGAGTCCATATGTTGCTGATCCATCTTAAATTAACACAGCAAAACATTGTTTTGTAAGAAGCCAAGAAGCACTTGCCTTCTAAAAGAAATCCTGAAGTGGGGGTATGTGGGGGAAGGGATTAATGGAAATTAGAAAATGTATGTCTTCCACCGCCCCCGCCCCCAGTCCCTGCCTGTGGAGCTGCACAAGAGGGCTCCTGCTTGGTCAGCTGCTCACGGTCCGTAAGATGAAAATCACATACCAAGTCTAGAACTTGTAGGCATGTGGAGATCAGTTAGTCCAATCTTCTGAGCGTCCAACATTTTAAAGATGAAGACACAGAGAGGAAATGGCTGGCTAGGGGCCATACAGCATTTAGAAAAAGAAAACAGGGAAGCCTAGCAGTGCTAATAACCAGTTGATTCACAAAAGGATATTGACAAGGGGATATTTACAAGAGCAATAATCCCCTAAGGGCTCCCTCTAGGTAAGGAAAGCAGGGAGTCAGGCGCAAAGGTCACCACCCACCATGCCATGGTAGAGACATGAGAAATTGTAGAGACATTGAGACTTGTGTCTCATTGTAGAGACATTGAGAAATCTCAGCCTATCTTTTATTTCCTTAGCCACAGTCTTACATGTTAAGGGATCCCGAATCTTCACTGAATCCTCCCCACACTGGGAAGGGGCATGACTACTTTATAGATAAGAAACAAAAGAGGGATCATGACAACCAGAGGGGTATAAAGGGAAGCAAGGTCAGCTTAAAAACCTGACAGGTAGCTACAAAGTCCCCACTCAACATGCCGTCCCTCTTTGGAACTGACACAAAACAAAACAAAAAAAACAGAGACAAAAACAAAACAAAACACTAATGTGATGATTCCACAAAACAATGCCATCATAAATACTCAAAGGCTCTTAGAACATCAGCATGTGTCCTGTTTCCCTTTTGGGCACTGTCACCTTGAAAAGGGGCAGCATAAGTCAGGTGAAAGGCCCTAAGAGTTGAAAATTTCAATCGTGCATACTATGTAATGATGTGGGGAAATGTTCATGATGTTATATTAAAAGGAGTAAAACAAGGTGCAAAACTCTGTCATGATGGTCTGAATTCTTGTCATCACACACACCTAAACCAATAGAGCTGATATTTCCGGGTGATGATATCATGCCTTGACTTTGTTTTCTTCTTTATACTTTTACATACATGCACAATTCTCAGCATTATCCAACAATAAAATTTGATCATGAAAAATAGACAACACACTTGGTCTTTTTTTTTTAAGATTTTATTTATTTGACAGAGATCACAAGTAGGCAGAGAGGCAGGCAGAGAGAGAGAGAGAAGGGGAAGCAGGCTCCCCGCTGCCCAGAGAGCCCGATGCGGGGCTCGATCCCAGGACGCTGGGATCATGACCTGAGCTGAAGGCAGAGGCTTTAACCCACTGAGCCACCCAGGCGCCCCAACACACTTGGTTTTAAGTCCAGTTGAAATCCCAGCCCCGCCACTTACTGGCAGGGTACTCCAGGGCAGATGGCGACTTAACCTTGCTGAGCCCCAAATTAATTATCCTCATGGGGCTCCTCCTAACACACAGCTGTTTTGGGCACTGAAAGACAGGAGGGAGAAGGTAGAAATTTAAAAAGTGTAAGGTAATCTTCTGGCGTTCTTAGCACCTTGGCTTACTTCTTTCTTTGGACACATAAGATATAAATGCTTAGGAATAGAATTCTTGCTGTTTCTATACAGAAATCCCAATATAATATAAGCACACAGTTACACATTTCTTTCTATGTCTTTCTTTTTTAAAAGATTTATTTATTTGAGCGAGAATGAGAACGAGCACATGCACATAAACACGAGTGAGGGGAGGGGCAGAGGGAGAAACAGACTCCCCGCGAAGCGGGGAACCAGACAGGGCACTCCATCCCAGGACACTGAGGTCATGACCTGAGCCGAAGTCAGAAGCTTAACTGACTGAGCCACCCAAGTGCCCCTCTATATATTTCTTATAAGCGCATTTATTTATGCTTCTAACCCCTCCTGTAAAAGCCATTCAAAGAAATCCATTCTGTGTTTTTTTCCACTCTTTACCAGTATGCTACAGACAGCTTTTTTCCACTCTTTACCAGTATGCTACACCCCGTAATCACGTAGGTATTTATTTATGACAGAAACCATTGAGGACTTCATTTTTAAACAAACAACTAGTAGGCCTTACTGAAAAAGAGTCCTTTTTATAGATAACATGAGAGCTCTAGCCTTTTCTATTTCATGCACGTCCTCGATCAATGTTTGTCGTTGGGTGAGTAGTCATGGTTAAGAGAATAAAGAATTCAGGGTCCTCCAGGAAAATGAAAATAGTAGAAAGGGGTAGAAAATAGAGGCTCCCTCCTGTACACCAATGCTCCCCCCACAACTTTCAACCTATAGACACAGGTACACACTGACAAATATACCAAATATACTCACTCCTCACCCAGA
This sequence comes from Lontra canadensis, assembly GCF_010015895.1. Lineage (NCBI taxonomy): Eukaryota > Metazoa > Chordata > Mammalia > Carnivora > Mustelidae > Lontra > Lontra canadensis. The sequence continues at coordinate 57,248 of NW_022631341.1, forward strand.
ATTCAAAGGTTTGTTACTAAACAGTTAGTTTTTATTGATTAGCAAGACATGAAGAACAAAATATCCATACACAGGAAGAGTAATTGTGTGTCTGTGTGTTTCTACAAAGGAATTCCTTTGTTATATTTAAACACTTGCAACAACTGCTATTCTCGGATTCATTAAAAAAACATACAAACTTAGATCAGTAAAATCTTCACTTTCTTCTACTGTTACTATGAAAGGACACCAAATGCCTTCCATTATTCAAAATGGAGTAACACATACTTGAGAAATACTGTTATTCACTGAGAAACACCTCATCCACACAATAGTTGATTGCATTATATCATCATCATACCATGCCATTATATCTCAGGTCCACAAGGCAGTAGTATCACAAAAGCTTTATGGGAAAAATCAACTGTAAACTGAAAAGAAAATGAAAATCTTAAGGCCAGATTAGAGAAAGCGAATGTTAGAGTGGGAGGAGGCAGCTAGAAATAAAGTTGTAAACAAATGAACAGTATGTGGTTTACCTCTGCCAATAAACATAAAATAGAAGCAAATCAACAAAAGAAGAGAAAAGTAACAGTATAAAAAGAAGTAAATTTTGGATAAATCAAGACAATATAGGCTAGAACAGTATTCAAACAAAATTTCTGAGGCAGTAAGTCTAGAGAACTTACAGACTTCTTGAGTCCTGGCAGGAAGATGGAGTGATACAAGTTAATGAAGGAAATGATAAGTCCAGAACAGACAACATGAACCACTAGTGTTTAGTGGGAAAATTAATAAAAGCAAGCTTCATTCAAAATGGTGTTAGAAGGCCAGTGGGGGGAATCTCTGAGGCCCTACTAGTTGAAAATAGTAGACCAGGGGCGCCTGGGTGGCTCAGTGGGTTAAAGCCTCTGCCTTTGGCCCAGGTCATGATCCCAGAGTCCTGGGATCGAGCCCCACATCGGGCTCTCTGCTCCGCAGGGAGCCTGCTCCCACCCTCCCCACCTGCCTCTCTGCCTACTTGTGATCTCTGTCTGTCAAATAAATAAATAAAATCTTAAAAAAAAAAAAAGAAAAGAAAATAGTAGACCAGACAGGAAGAGCTCTACCTTGCAAGTCTATAATACTTCAGCTACTACCTGACTACTCCAGCAGGAAGAAGATTTTCTCCTCACCCAGCAAGACCACAGTCAAAGGGAGATTGTCACAACTCAGCCAATTAGAAGCCACTATACTATCAGCTTTCAGCTTACTCCAATGGACATTTTGTTTATCATAAACCCTCACAACTCTCCTTCTACCTCCATTGAAGAGCTTTCCCCTCCTTCGTTCTCAGAACTTGCCCATGGTTTGCCATAGCTTACATGTCCCAAATTGCAATTATCTGCTATTCCTATATAAACCAATTTTTGCTGGTAAAATGACAGACTTATTTATTTATTTATTTGAGATGGGAGAGGGGAAAGGGGAGGAATAAGAGGGAATTTTTTTTAAAAGAATATCTTATGCATTTTTTTGTCAGAGAGAAGGGGAGAGAGAAACAGGCAGGCAGAGAAGCAGACTCCCTACTGAGCAAGGAAAATGGTATTTAGAAAACAAGACATGGGGGTTAGGTGTGCTTTTTTTTTTTTTTTAAAGATTTTATTTATTTGAGAGAGAGCATGAGCATGAGTTGGGGGAAGGAGCAGAGGAGAGGGAGAAGCAGACTCCTTCTGAGCAGGCAGCCCAATGCCAATGCAGGACTTGATTCCAGAACACTGGGATCATGACCTGAGCCTAAGGCAGATGCTTAATGGACTGAACCACCCAGGCATCCCAGAGAGAGTGTCTAAAGCAGGCTCCACACCCAGCATGGAGCTGGACACAGGGCTTGATCTCATGACCCCTGAGATCATGACCTGAGCGAAAATCAAGGGTTGGATGCTTAACCAACTGAGCCATCCAGGCACCCCCAGGCAGTTCTATTTTGAAGACTAACATTATGATCCAATCATCCCACTCATGTAGTAAGATCATACTCAAAACAATCATACTCAAAACACATTTTGTTTTACAACAGAGTTCTTAATTTCCCTACCTGCAGAGTAGATGTAAGTTCACCAACCACATGATGTTAGCATTTTAGGCACCTTAAAGATAATTTGAGTTCCATTTTTACTTTAAAGACAGAAAAACAGATGTCCAATGCATTCTGACTCTGATGCAGTAACTCCACTATCACATGCTATAGGTCTCAACAAATGGAAAATGAAAAGCTTACATTAACTTTGGCACTTTTAATTATACTTTTTAAACTCAAAACTGGTCATTTCTAGCACTTCCTACAAAATGGAGTTCCACTTCATACAAAATGGAATTATTAAACCAAGAATTTCACTCTCTCCTTCCCCATTATGAAAACATTAAGTCCAAGTTTTGAGGGGACATGGTGAATCAAGTATAATTCTTATCCAGAAACTAACATGGATGTGTTGCAGAAAGCTGCCTAGTAAACTTGGACATTAATTTGTATTTTGATCTGTAAAAGACTTGAAACAGAGTCTTAAAGTTAATAGACTGAAATGTACAGAGCTACCATCTTGATTTTAACTCAGGTGCATCAAGAGAAATTTATTTGCACTGCTCAGTCAAAGAGACTCCACTAACTTGCACTCATTTCTTTAAATAAGCAGGAAAAAGGTGAAGGTACTGGAAAGGTAAATTTTAATATTCTAATATGTATGAATCTGTTGACCTGTTTAAAAATTATAAACTATATGGTAGAGCCACTTTTCAGCCATATTCTACCTCCAATGCAGTCTTTAATGTGCCCTAACAAAATGCAAAACAAAACAAAAAACACAGGCTATGTTTAAATTCCGAAGAGCTAAATGTAGGACGGAAAGAATAAGTAGAGAAAGAGTGGGTATGTATATAACTATACACAGATCTTCAAAGAGAAACATTTGAGATAGTGTTTTTGTACCCATTCTCCAATGAATAATGATTTTACTAGGTCTCCGATGTTTCTATCATCAAAGATAAAGTGCTGTCTCTTGCTTTAATGCCTAAAATGTATGTGATCTCCATGCAAGCCACTTGTACATACCTGTCAAGCCACTGCAAAGTCCAAGAGTCTATTCTTATCTTAACGGCTGCCTAATGAGTTTGGGTGATCTAACTTATAGCTATAGGCACATAGTGACAGTTTCTTCAGGGTTACATTTTACTGCTGCCACTTGCTTGCTGTGTGACTTTGGAAGTAAGAAGAGTCTCCTCTGGATTCAAGTTTAGTCATCTGTCAAACAGGCTAGATGATCATGAAAGGTACTTTCAGTTCTCACGCCTGTTTCTCTATACATATGCAAACTGATTAAAGGCACATGAAAAATACAAAGACACAAAATATAAGGAAAACCAGGGTTATGATGGACTATTTTTGTGGATGGGTTTCACTGCCCTCATTATTTTGTGGAAGTGGTGGGAATGGGGGCCTCCCCCTTTCGATGGGGAAATCTTGAGCGAGATTTTTTGAATCTTTTAAAGTCCTAAAGTGGTTTTAGTGAACATCTTCAAAATGATGATATTGGTCAACTTAAGCCACCCAAGAAAATAGCCTGTCTTCAATGGCTATCATCTGTCATTTTCCAGGTTCAATGAGGACAGATAGAGAGGGAGTCAGTGTGGTATAGGGAAAAGAGCATAACATGGGGAGTCTACATGAACTTGGGTTTGAATCCTGACTCCATACATACTACATGGCTTTGGAAAGGCTGGCCGGTCACTAGTGGGGATACAATATTAGCTCCTACCCTCAAGGACAGTGAGACGTCCGAATAAGATGACATGTGTGCAGGCCCAGCAGAGTCCCAAGCACACAGTATGTATCTAATAACTTTAATCTTTACTCTTCCTTTTTCCATGGGTAGTCGCATAGCATTGCCATCCCCGTGGTCTCCTCCTCCAAACTTGGACCAAACCCTTGAGCTGAGATCAGACAAGGCCTCAAGGTCAAGAGCCAAAAAGAGCCTCTTATGGGAAAAGAATCCATAGACCAGAACTGGAGGCAGAGAATGTACAGAGCAAATGCTTCTCCATCACCCTCCCTGTGTGAGGTTAATATGGCTCTGGAGGTCTCCCCTGGGGGGCATAGAGCCAGGGCACACATGTTCTGTCCCCAGGCTTCTGGTTCCACACCATTATACTTACATAAGATGGTGCCTTGTGAGGATACTTAATAGTGTTACTGAGAATGATACTATTTTTGCAAGTGAGGCCATCATGTGGAAATAGCTGAGTAGGTTTTGATCTCCTTCTGTTTAGATTCCAGACCATATACACACAGCTACATAACTGGTTAGTTTTTTTTTTCCTCCCCAATTAGCATTTGAGTGAACCCACTGTCAAATGGAGACATTTTCCTGTGCTTGGTAAGACTGAAAGCTACAATTTCCAAGCATTAACAATATATGTTGGTGACTTGTGCACCGACTGATATGGGAACCCAACAGTAGCACTCCAAAGGAGAAAAAAGTAAAAAACCTTAGAAGCAGGAAAAAATAAATCATGGAGTTTAAGGAAGTGTGGCTTTTGTTTTAGTAAAACTATAGTTTTTCTCATCAGCTGTGTTTTAATTTTTTCATTTTCATAAAAATCAATTTAGAGACTCCTCCATGTCAGGGATCATATATTAAGTCTACTAAACCCCACCTCCAGAGTACTAGCAGAGTCTAATAGAAAAAATTAGGGTTCATTTTGAAATTTCTCAAGTAGATGAATGAACACACAAAAGACAGAAAAGTATGGTAGACTAAAGAGACAAAATGGTTTACAGAAAAAAAAAATAAATAAAATTACCCTACATTATTTAGTACCTAGACATATGAATTACCAATATTTTAATGAATAAATGCACGACAATATCACTCATCCATAATCAAATGTCCTTATGAGATAACCTAAAACCTGTGGGCAATATGTTGCATGAGTGGCCAAAATAAACTAATATTTGATTACTTTATTCTCACCAGTTCATCGATGAGGTAAAAGAGTTAATCCCACCTCCAGCCAAAACCTTGCAGGGAAAAAAATTATTATAATTGTTTGAGGTCAACCACAGCCATTTATGGAAATACGCATTTATAAATCAGAGTCAGTGATAACCTCTTGACCAAAGATCAACTCACTTCTAAGCTAGTGCTATTTATATATAAGGAAAAAGGAAGCCACAAACATGTCATTCACTATTGTTTGAATATGAGTGATCTGCTGGGTTATTGGATTCTTTCTGCCTCTACTGACAGGTAATTAATGTGGACAATCACAGGCTATGTGCTCATAACACATTTCTCACCCCAAACAAACAACCATTGATTGTTTCCAAAGAATGAGAATAGGAAACATCTTCTTTGGCCCTCTAACCAATGCTGAGAGAATAGCAGAGTTGGTACTAGACATTCCCCTTTTATATGAGAAGAGACAGATGGTGACTTACCCCAAATCACAGTAATAAAACCATCAGCAGAATTTCTCCTTGCACTTCAGGCCTTTTAAATCTATATCCAATGCTTTTTAAACTCTTCCTTTCTAAAAATAAACGGGGTTCTCTATCTTGTTCAAAAGTAAACACTCTGTCCCAAATGCTCCCTTTCCCGTTACTTATTTTTTTAAAGACTTTATTTATTTATTTTGTCAGAGAGAGAGTGAACACAAGCAAGGGGAGCAGCAGGCAGAGGCAGAGGGAGAAGCAGGCTCCCCACTGAGCAGGAAGCTCCAATGCTGGGCTCCATCCTGGGACCCTGGGATCATGACCTGAGCAGAAGGTAGATGCTTAACCCACTGAGCCACCTGGGCATCCCTTCCCTGTTATTTCTAAGACAAGGTAAAGGTTGCAATCTGAAGGAAAATGCTTCCACTGAGCTGCTTGGAGTGTGGTACAGAAGTGAGTCAGTAGTCTCCTATCAGGTCAGGGCCAGCCCTACCATCCTGTAGGCAAAATCTTCCCATTCCTATTAAAGCAACCCATTCAGATGGATTCAAATGTTGCCACCTCAGATGCAGTTCATTGCAGTTGGTCCTTCACCAAAACCAGCTAGGGAAGGCCATGTAGCTTGGCCCTATACTGCCACATCCCAAGGAGTGTGCACATGAAAAGGTCTGCTTCTCTAGAAGCGGGTCTAAGGCATCTGGAGCAGCACAGAGGTAAATCCTTCGGAAATGAGAACGTTATTCAAAGGAAACCTCATTTCAAATGGAGTCAGGAAGCTAATAGGGGAAAGCTCTCATGCCCTACCGATGGCAGACCCCATCAGAAATAGGCACACCTTGCAATCCCAACAGGAAGAAGCTACTACGTTATGACTCCAGGAGAAGGAAAGATTTTCTCCCAGCTTGACGACAGTCCAGCCAATGAGACTGTTGAAACTCAGCCAATGAGAAGCCACTACACTTCAAAACCTCAGTTTACTCTAGTGGGCTTCTTGTTTGCCCTAGCCCCTCCCAACTCTCTCTGTCCTCTATGAAAGAGCCTTCTTTTCCTTTGTTCTCCAGATTGTTTGCTGTAGCTTGTGTGTCCCAAATTGCAATTCTTTGCTATTGCCAAATAAACACATTTTTGCTGGTAAAATAGCTGATAGTTCTATTTTTAAGGTTAGCAGGGTCTAAGGTTAAGGTTAACAGGGGAGGAAGAGGAGCAATAGGGGGATTTAGGCCACTTAAGAAACTGGATGCCCTTCCTTGAAGCGGTTGTCTCACTGAAATGACATGCCAGTGCGAGCTGATCTCTGAGAGTGTTGTCTGGGATCTTGCCCAGTGCTTAGAGTCCTCTCAGTTGCTAAGCTTCTCATCCAGGAGTAAGGTGCTTCCACATCACATGGGTTGTTAATAGCTGAAACGAAACTTCCTCTCTTCCACAGCTTGGCCATGGCACCATCAGAAAGTCACACTTCCCCGCAATGGGGAGTTTAGCTGTCACTTGCCTGTGCTTCCTGGTAAACTGGTTTTAAGCCCTGGGAATAGTTTCACTATTTGTTTGCTGGTGGTAGAACTGACATGCGTTGTTGGCTTTGAGTGTTTTTATTTTGTGTTTTGTTTTGTTTTGTTTTAAGCACTGCTAATCCTGGCCAACCAACCCTGGACATTTTGAAAAATGTAATTCTGGCCATGTCAATGCATCACAACAGAACCGTGCATCTCATGAATGTGCATTTTTATCTTGCATGTGTTGGGATGGTGGGTAGGTTGGTTTCCTGAAAGAAAAGGTCAATGAAATCCACCCCGCCCTTAATTCAGCCCATTTATTTCCTTAACACTCTATAATAGCCTGAGGTCAATTAGCAAAGGCATTTGTTTTTTCTCTTAAAGTTGTCATCACCATTTTGAAAACTAAAAAAGCATCATTCAATCACTGGGCCCTAGGGCCACAAGCAAAGGACTTTGCCCAACTCTGAGACAACCACTGAATTTCAACTATCACCCACAGACAGGCAGCCTCTAGGAGTTTGGGGCATCTTTTGAGCTGGTGGAAGGAAGCCTCCAATTCATGGAGAAAACCCTAGAAATTTTCTCCAGACAACATTGGATGTTGCATTTGTTTTATAAAATGAAGTTCTGTGAATTAAATGAAAATGGATCAGAGAGGATTTGCAAATGAAGGGGAAACCATCAGGAATTATTGCTTAACGAGATGGTGTCACCCTTTTATTACTCCTGAATGTTTCCTCGTATTTAAAATATTTAGTATTGGGGGATGTTGACTTTTCAGAAGATCTCGAAGCACAGTAGCAGAAGTATTAGAAATGTTATTAATGATAATTCCATGCCAAGAATATGCTAGCTCTCACACAAATGTGTAGAGCATTCCTATGAGGCCATTACCACTGGTGGCAAGAATTTTTATCCCTATTCTACAGCTGGCAAAAAGGAAACCTAGAGATACCAAGCAATTTGTCCAAACTATACAATGACTCTGACAAGGCAAAGCAAAGTGGAGTGTTGAGACAATTATCTGGCCAAGTCAAGCCAATAAAAACAAGTGATTGAGATTAAAGTGCCTCCTCCACCCACCCTCCCACTCCCAGATTAGCCAGATCACACTCTGCACTGATTAAATTCACTAGATAAATGTTTTAATGCCCCTCTCAAGCCCTCATCAACCCTCCCCTGAACTATTACAACAGCTGCTAACTGGTCAGCCTCCCCAACCTCTTTCCTATCCCACAAATCCATTCTCCACTGGAATTAAAATAAAGTCCAAGTATGTGAGTTCCCTTCTCACAAAACCTCTGCAGAAAAGAGAACCTCTGTGCTATGACATTTAGACCTTCCATCATGTGCTCCCTCCAGCCTCACCTCCTTCTACAGTGTCCCTTAGAGACCATGCCCTTGTGCTCCTCTGTGCCTCTGTGATTGCTCCTTCCATGAGAAATGGCCTTTTTCCATAGTCCATTTACCAATAACATGTTCTTCCTTTAAGGCTTCACTCAAATAGTCAGTCCCTCTTCTCTCATGCTCTCCTTTGGTCCATTTGGTCAGAATGTACTCCAGGCTCTGGGCTTGCTCAAGACACCCCTTAAACCTTCATTTTACACCCACATCAGTCTCACTTGTTTACATATCTGTTCTCACCCAACTTCTGATCCACCTCCATGGTTCTGTAAATTCCTGGCAGGCAAAGACAGTGACTAATTCAGTTGAGTGTTTCATACACATCCCTATGGCTAGGATGCAGCCTAGAACCCAGGAAACACACCAGAATAGGTATCCCCAATAATGAAACCCAACACCAAGTATACCCAACATAATCCAAACCTTCCTGTGTCATCAGATCCCACTTCCTTCTAAAATCTTTAAACTGCTAAATGGATGAAATCTGTATTTATTCTGTCAGTCTTAGCTCAAAGGGAAAACATGCTCCAGGTTATATGTTGAATTTTACAATATTTGCCCCGTCCCCAAATCACTGATTTATACAACTAGTGGATATTTTCCCCATTTATCAGATTTCTAGACCTGCATGGACCTAGGGCTTCAAGGCACATTGGAATAAAGTGCTTATAAGTTACTGTCAAAAAAGATTTCACAACTGAATCTGCACTTGTAAGCACACTATTAAAATATGCTTTAACTTGACCAGAACATTTTCAAACAGCTGGCATATTCATCTGAAAGAAATAATTAGTTTTCAATAAAAGTTGCTTTTTATTACTCAGGAAAAGTTCTCTGGTGACTTTTAAGGATCTGCCAAGTGGAATTTCAAAATGAAAATAGAGTCTCCCTGCTGGCCAGTGGCCAAGTGGAATGAAATGCAAACACACTCACTCATGCCAAGTCCTAACCGAGCTGCACCGAGGCAAAGTGGGTAAGTGCCCGCTTGGGTTTAATGTTACATAAACCCGCCCATCGTCCTCTCCAGTTCTGCAGAAAACTGTCCACTTGGGGCCTATGGCCTATGGATTGTGCCAGCTTTACCCCTTCTCTTCCTGCCGGCAGGAAATGAAAATGGGTTCAGAAGCCAGCAGAGATTCCTTTAGTGAGTGGCCAGGCCCAGGGAAGGAGACTTACTCGAAGCTTCCATCCTCAACTCGCTCCGCATAAACCACTGAGAAAGAGAGCTGATGACTCAGCTCCACAGCAGCAGGTCTGGCTGGGAAGGCCAATAAGCCCCGGAGCCTGGCAGGTGATCACCTCTGTTGGCAGGACTGTTCATCAGCCAAAAGCTTCTCTGGCCCCCATGACACCCAGAAGGGACGTCGTATGTGATATTCAGTAAGTCCGCAGGTTTATGTCTCCCAATATCTTCCCTGATTCGAAGGACCTTCTGCAGCTCTCATCTGCCCCAAACATCAAAACACACAAAATGTAACTTCTATCGGGACTCTATGAATCCTTGAATGGAAAAAGTGAGGAATGTCTGAAAGAAAAACATCAGGCTTGAGGTGCTAGGAGGCTACTGAGAATGTTTTCTCTACTGTACAAGCCATTTCCTGACTGAAGCCAGCTGAGGCCCGATGAAGGTTCCAAGCCTCACGGTGACAGTGAAGGGCAGAGAGGCTGGTGGGGGGAGGGCAGGATGACCATGTTTGGATCTCTGCTTTGCTGTCTGTTCACAGTGATTTTCAGCATGTGCCCACTTCCATTTTTCTTGACCTCTAAAGTGGGAACAAAAATGCCAACCACAGAGGGTAGTTGTGAGAATCGATGGGATGATTTTGTAAACTATAAAGTGTTGTTCCTTATTGACCCCTGTGTCATGCTCTCCATTCACCTTTACTTTTAAATGTTGTAACGCGAAAGCCACTCTCCCACTGAAAAGACAGCGATTTAGCTATTCATAGTCATTTGGAGCAGAAGCCACCAATTCTCCAAAGTGTTACGGTTGGAAATAGAATGTACGCGACTGGCAAAAAAAAAAAAAAAAAAAGCTTATCGGGAACCTCTGACCTGATTCCCAGGTGCTTAGAGGGTCATTTTTATAGGGCCATTTGTCTACTAATATATTTCTACTGTTAACTGGGTCCTGAAATCTATGAAATGTTTGTGTTTGAGGTTGAGGGCAAAATAGCTCAATTCCTATAGGTCACATTTAATAAAATGAGGACAAAATGCTTCTTTCTCCATCACAATTTACAAACTATTAGCAGTTAGGTAATTCCAGCCCAATAATTCCACGGAGAAAGAAAGCAGATCTCCACGTTATTATGCTTAAATTGGGTCAATCAGTAGATCATTACTAATTTTAAATAAATAAGTAAACAGAACAGCAAACATCTAAATTGGACTGGAAAGCATGACTCCTACCTTTTAGACCCACCATGGCCTCTTGCAGTGGAAGGTCAGTCACACGGGGGGCTCTGTTAGCCCGTAGAGCCTGGGGCGCCTTATAATCGTAAATTCTATCTGCGGGGATGATACTTGGTGTGTGTGCCCAATCAGGACAGCACCTTGATCCTGGAAGCTTTTCAGGTCAGCTCCAACTTGCTATCAGGCCCAAAGGTTTATGGGGAGACATTAGAAGGAAGCCACCAGGCCTCTCTAAGACACACTCATAGAGACCTTTCCCTAAGTGTAAGGCTATTTTACCTGCCAGGGCACTGATGACCCTCAGATTCTGGGAATGTGAAAATTTGGTACTGGCTAGGCAGAGTGGGCCTATGTGACCAGACCCCCGTAAAAATCTTGGACACTAAATCTCAAAGGGGTTACCCTGGGCAGAAACATGTCACACATGTTGCAACATTTTTGCTGCTGGAGAGAGAGCATTCAGTGTGGCCCCTGGTGGGAGAGAGACAATATTAGAAGCCCCCATGAGGGTTTCACCAGACTCATCCTGATGGATCATTTCCCTTACTGATCCAGCTATATATCCTTGCTATTGTGTCTATAATAAATCTGAGCCATGAGCAAGACTGTACCTTCAGTCCTATGAGCCCTTGAGGAAATCAGTGGACCCTGGATGATCTTAAGAACCCCTGAAATGATCACCACGTGGCCATTAGTGAGGACAACTTGACTGTCACCCTTCAGATACTATATTAGTTTTACATAAAATCCCTCCAAAAATACATTTGCTCAACACAGTCTAGAGGATACTCTTGGCTACCCTGAAAAGCAGGAAGTGACCCAGATACTCTGTCCAAAAACGTTACAATATTCCAAATAAAGTAAGTGTGAGTTGCCTAAGTTCTTAGAACAAATTGTCTTTCGGGGGAAAAAATCAATTAGAGATCACAGATGTCTAGACTCATTCCATTAAAAATCACAAAGAGACAGAAATGTAGAAGTGTAGTCAATGGTAATTTGTGTTGAATCAGGAAAAAAATGTACAAAAGAACAAAGTAGGAAAGGGAGAAATGTCCTGAAAGTTTATCAAAGATGAAAGTTATGTCAGAAAAGCAGAGTGGTCTAAAGGTACCAGCTGCCTCTTGGTGAGCCAAGTTTCCTTAGGACCCAAGCTCCATCTCTAACTTCTCACAGACTCAGAGGGAATATCTTCTAAGACCATGTGTTAAGTCTTTGAGGCTTTCCCAGAGGTCACTGAAGCCTGATTTTGTTTCATGTTTTATCTAAGGGGGAAGAGTCTTCTAACGCACCAGACAATATCCCAGACCCAGGACCTGTACTCACAAATCTGGAGACAGAACCCCAGCAGAGAGCCACCACACCCCTACCTCCCGGGAAACCACACTGTGTGTGGAGGACCACATCTGGGTGGACAGGGCTGGGGTGTGTGGGGGTTAAGACTAGGCCATGGGGGTGTGACACTGTCCCTGGGCTATCTCAGTGGGGCGGGGGTGGGGGGGACTTTGCAGCCACCTTTTCCAGTCCTCACTCTGCATCTATGAGGCTCCCAAGGGATGAATGAACTACTGATGAGTGTGGTTGGAGGAGATTTGTTCAGGTATTGTGGAAAAATCCAATGCCACTCCAAGGCTCAGAAACTAGAATAGGGTGGTATTTCCTCTTGACTCGAGCTATTGGGTGCCAGCTGTCTGTATCACCTTACTTGCTTCAGGGAAACACATCCTGGTGCCTAACTATTATCTAAGGCCAGAACTGTTAAGATTTAGCAGTGACTCACTGGAGAGAAAATGTGGCCACCAATAACAGCAAAAATGTAAATGATGTACTCATTACATTTGTTTCCGTGCCCCATTGCTATTCCACTCCTACTCCCTAGGCCCCCGTCTGCACCATTACTGCTCCAGCCAACACTGATCCACCCCTTCACTCTTCAACTATTTGGCATGGAAACCCGTAGTCTTCTTTTCTGTTCTTGGCCATACTTAAGATTTGGAGAATTGTACTCAAATCCATTTGGCATGGTTCAGTAATTTTGTGCCCTCTAGAAAGCCATTCAGTCTCTCTGTTGCTGAGTCCCTTCATTTTCGAGTGGCGTAATAATATCTCGCAGGCAAGGTTGTTGGGAAGATTAAGAATAACGTAGCTAAAGTGCATCAGGAGGTCTCATCCAGCAAGAGTGGCTGCCATGGACCGTGGGCTCATTCGTTAACCATGATCTGAACATGGAAGAGCCCACCTCCAAAGTCTGCCCCAGGACATAGGCACAACAATTCTTCTAGCAAGGGCACACCTAATTGAACAGTGCACTAAGAGCTGCTGCTGTGTCCAAAGCCCCACGGAAAAGGCGAGTATGTGGCCTATTTTCATTTGCTTTTGTCTGTAATCCAGGATGATTTATAGTTAGTCTTTCGTTTGCTGGATATGGGGTGGGAAGAAGTCGCCCACCTTGCTAGTGACTTTCCCCACCCTTCTTGGGTATATTCTCTGCAATTAGTGCAGCTGTGTAATTAACATGAGGCACGCTGTCCCCACTCCATGCTCAAGAACTGCCTCCCCCCACCATCACCAAAAAGGTCTTTACACCTGAATACAATTTTGGTTACAGAACAATAAAGGACAGGTGACAGGCCCAGCTGGAAGGCCTCTTTTTCATTTTCCTGTGGCCACAAATCAGACATCTTGGGTTCACAGCAGGGCAGGCGCCACTGGCAGTAATTGGCACCATCTGTAGCTGTCAGAGCACTGGCTGGCATTCCGGCATTCCATCTTTCCAGTCAAGGCATTCATCACTCGTCCAAAACTCAGCCAGCTGACACTGAAAGATTAACTTGCATTGATTTGCTTGGCTAAACTCGCCTGAGCTTCAGTTGGTACTGAGCATTCCTGTTTAATAGCTATCCCCATCACAAGATGTTTACAAGGTGATTGTCTACTGAAGTTTTTTCCTCACTCCCCATCTTCTGCCTAATGTTCTCTCAATAATTAGACTTTGGGAAATGGTGGATTAAGACAGAGAAAAGTGAGTGCTTCGTATGGTCCCCGCCAAACGACAGGGGCCCGTGGGCTATATAATTAGAAAGTTTCTCCCCTTATTTCTCCATTGCATTAAAATCATCTTCAGGTACAGGGTTTATAGGGGATAGAGAGGATACTTCTACCTGCATTTTTGCCAGAAGACATTAGCAGGTCAATCATCTCAGGGGTAACTTTTAGGCCATGATGTTAGCCTGCCTCTGCTCTTCCAGTCTCCAGCTGTGAACCTCTTTCCTGGCAGCCTTCCCTGGGCCAGCCCCATGTTAGGCATGGGGGCTACAGAAGCATGAGCCATGGGCCCTTCTCAAACCCTCGCTATGTAGTAGAGTGGAAAGCCAAGGTCATCAGTGCCTGTAGTACACTGTGCCATGAGACCGGGCACAGAAGTGACAACAGCTCTATATTCGGGAAAGATGAGAAGGAGGAGCACCTGTCAAAGACCAGAAAGGGGATCAAGAAAGGCTTCCTGGAGGAGATGATACTTGAGTGTTGAAGGTTGAGAAGGAACTAACAAGACCATGAACAAAGGCACTCCTCAGGGCAAAGTGATGTAAAGAAGACATTGCACATGACACCACATGGGATGGTTGAGGCACTCTGGTTGGGGGTTCAGTGTGATGGGAATGAAGAGTCCTTATGGGGAAATGGAGTCCAGCCATGAAGAGGTAGGTACATTCAGCCTTTGTCCTACAGCAAGGAGCCTGACTTTCATTGTGTTGGTGTTGGAGAACCACGGAAGGGGTTTCCAACAGTGGCTTGGGGTGATGAGCTCTGCAGCAGTTATGTTAAATCAACTAGGCAGAAGACCTGGTGGCAGAGGAACAAGTCAGAAAGAGAAACATAGCCATGTCCCAGGCAGTAAGGCTATAGGAAGAGGTCAGCCTGACAGCCCATAGTGACTGAACAAAGAGGGGCATGTGGAAGTGGGGAGAGGTAGGAAGTCTAGGACCTCTTGAAGGTTCACTTCTTGTAAGACCAAGTGGAGGTAAGGGCCAGTCCCCAAGTTGGGCAACAAGGCCAAAGGGACCAGTATGATTCCAAATGTCATAAGGCCTGGTCATACATGACATGGCCCACCTTCACTGCAACACCCTCACCACACTATTGGGGAAATGACTGCTTGGACAAGCATATCAGCATGTTATTTCCTGGACAAAACTGTGCTTTTCTTCTCCAGAACCTCAAGTCACATGATGTCCCTCACTTATAAGTCCTCCTTCACTCTGCCCTGCCTGCCTGTCCTTCTGAATTAATACCAGCACCCAGCATGGAGCAGAATCTTAGTTTAGACCTGTTGTTAGAGGCTGAGCTACATCCTCCCAAAAAGATAGGTTGAACTGCTGCAACACCCCCCACCCCCGCCAGTACCTGTGACTATGATGGACTTTGTTTGGGAACAGAGTGTCAGCTGTAATTCATGAGGTTAAGAGAAGTCATACAACAGGAAGTTGGGCCTTTAATCCAAAATGACTGGTGTCTTCATAGGACGTGAGAAATCTGGACAGAGAGGTATACACAGAGCAGACCATGTGATGAAGGAGGTAGAGATTGAAGTGCATGGCCAAGGAACATTTGGGGCCACCAGAAGCTGGGAGATATAAGGAAGAATCCTCCGCTGGAGGCTTCACAGTGACCATGGCTCTGCCATCAACTTGATTTTGGATTTCTAGCCTTCAGAACTGTGCGACAAAACATTTCTTATACACGTGTGAAGCAAAACGAATAAAATCATGACTCCTCCATGAAGTCTACCCTGTCTCCTCAAGCATGAAATGATCTGTCCCTAACAGAGAACAATCATTAGTCCACAATCCTTCCATGGCCCCCACTGATGGCCCTGGGTGCATGGCGCTATAATAATGAGCAGGGTACACAGGCAATCCATCTGCTCCAACAATAATAGCTGCTCTTGTCTATTAAGTGATTCCACATGATCACCACTTGATAAACCTTATCTCGTGGTATCCTCACAGTGATTTTCAATGCATCTGTTTTATTTGAGCCTAACGATGATGCCCCAGGCAGGGTCTATTACCCACATTTTACAGGAGAGCAAACTGACCCCAAAAGACTTTCCCCAATGTCACAAAGCAAATAAGTGGTTGAGCCACATGCCCTTCACTGCCATGTTCAAGTTTCCCTCTATCCACACCTAAGTTTCTTCTAGCCTTGCCCAATTTTGTTCAGATTCATGTTACCTCTTGTGATTAAAAAATTCCTTCACACTGTGGATGGTCTTGCTCTGATTGGGAAATATACACTCAAAAGAAAGTTGCCCTCCACCAAGTGAGATGAATTCTCCATGTGTAGGTTTTAAGCCTGGAAGGCCAAGGGGCAGTCAGACATATAAACCCCAATGGACTGGAGTCATCTCAGCCTCTCAAGTCAGGGAATTTACCCCAGGATGTAAAGGAAGGGTTGATATACATATAAATAAAAATATACAGATACAGATATCTGTTTTTCCCTTGTGAGCATAAGAGAAAACACACATTTTGAAAGAATGATCACAGATCCATTTTAGGGGGAGGGGGTAGGAGATGGTGGGGAACAACTTCCAGGATCTGCCTTGGAAAGCAAAGCAAGTGATAAATTGCAAGTCTCGGTTAACCTGCCACCCTCTTACTTGACAATGTAAATAAAATGTTCTTCCATGAATGAAGATGTAGGAGTCAGAATAGCATGACAAATATGTTTATATAGTTACTATCAAAATATTACTAACAAATATGCTCCCACCATCTTTTGGGGAGTAAGTAATGGCAGCATTCATGTTTCAGAAGCACCAAGGAATAGCCCATGTGTTGCTCTTTCCACCTCCATTATGACTGTGACTTACAATGAATGGTTGTGGAGCAATGGCTATAGATAGTTATTAAGCCCTGGGTGGGGGGGGCAAGAAATAATGGACAGGACTTGCAGGCAAAAGATTAAGTGTATGTTCATGTACAAGGATGGAGAGAGGACTGATCGAAGGGAGGGAGGGAGAGAGAGCAAAAGACAGGAGACAATGCACACGGGTTGCTTTAAATTTTGGTTCTCAGTAAGCTTCTTGTGTTGGGGCTGTGGTCTCTACGGGTTCCCTGTGACGATGCCCATAAACAGTGTTGCACAGAACAGGCATTCCAGTGGAATCCATCTGATAGAACTGAATACAGGCTGTATTTTTCAATCAAACTTGATTGTGCGAAAGCAATGAAACTAAACATGCTGACCACACCCCAGATCAGACTTGAGCGTCAGATGTTTCTACCAGAAAAAAAAACATCACAGATTAAACCCACAAAGCAGACATGCAAATATTAGTCTAAGGGAGAGTGTTTTAAATAATTAGGGAGTAATTACACATAAAGATATACACTCGGAATCTTACTGGAAAAAAAAAAAACGAGGTGTATGTATATTTTATCTTCCTAGGCCCACAGTAATTAATAAAAGTTTCCATATTTCTTCAATCCAGATACAACATGTCAACAAGTGCAGTTAAATGCATCATAGAAATGGAACGCTCCTGCAAAAGGTTTCATTAAGTCTAACATGATTTACAGGACTTAAGACACATGGCTGGGAGATTTCTGTATCACAGCAGCAAGTACTCCAGGGATGTCTTGACCCACTTGAAATTGTTTTAGCTCTACTATTACCTGGGTCACAACTGATGTTGGCGTAGATCAATTACACTGTAGTCATTTAAAACCTGTTTCCATGCATCTGGTCATCCAGAGATTCACTTTGCATTTTCATCCCCTGAAAGAGCCATTGGAACGGAACTAACTTCTTGAGCAGACTAAGATTAACTCATTTACCTCCATCAGGCCCCTCCAACACAGGCTGCTAGGAAGTATGCCCCCGCCCAGTCCCAAGATGGCAAACATCCTCTTCCTGCATTTCTGAAGAGGCTAATTTTTCAAGCCTCTTCCTACATTCTCCTCAGCCTCTTCTATTTGAGAACTGACTACCTCACATTGATTTTGGTACTCAAGTCAATAACTGGGCAGACTTTTCAAGTTTATTTCTGCCAATGGAGAGAGAGGATGGTTCAGATGCCTGTAATTAGGCTGACTGCTTGTGGTTTGGGAATGGAATTTATTGTTGGAAATTCTGCCTGTTGGGTGGAACAGAAACCTCTGGAAATTCTATACTAGAGGCATTTCCTGTGAAATCTATTGCTCATTATTTAAGATCAGGGCAGACTGGGCATCCTTCAGTGCAAGGCTGGCCTGACCCTGCCATTGAAGGTGCTGGTCCTCGGAGATACAGGTTATACCACATTCTCTTACCAAAGCTTATGTTACATACCAAGAAAAATCAACTAAATTTGATGCATTTGTTTTAATTGACCAACACGCCATGCAAGTGTGCCTAGCTCACACTGCTCAAAAGCCTCCGTGCTTCTTACAGGAAAATCCAGGACCCTTACAAATGGCCTGCTAGATGCTCCCTAACCTGCTGTCTACTCCTACCTTTCTCCCTCTCACGTGCTCTGATCCTGCCTCAGTGGACTACTTCATATTTCTCAGACACACTCTTGCATTTGCTATCGTTGTCTGGAAGGCTCTCCCCCACCCCCAGAACCCCATGGCTCGTTCCCTCACCCCCTTCAAGTCTGTTCCCAAATGTCTTCTTTTCAATGGGGACTCTCTTAACTACTCTTCTAAAAACTGAGCCGCTGTGTATTTTCTGTCCCCCTGTCTCCCACCCCTCTGTGGAACAGGAGGTGAATGAAGGCAGGGGCTTGGCTTTATTACTATGTCCCCAATGCCTAAGAAAGTGACAGGTTCATAGTAGTATACAGTAGACACTGTTGAATAAATGGACAGGTACGAATGTGCAACAGTTCCTCTCTCTTCAAATGAGACAAATAATTAGATCTTGAATTTCGGATTCTACTCATTAAAACACCATACTCAATAGCCCATTTTCTTTCTTTTTTGGTTTTCTGAGCAGGGTTGCCCATTCCATTCTGATCATTGTTTGTCTTTCAGGGAAGAATTCCAAACCAGAGAGGCTGTCTAGACAGAGGAACATATACTATGTGATCTTTTAACTTCTGTGTTGTCCTTGTCCCCAGGAAACACCATCTTGTGGAAGCATGAACTCCAGATTTTTTTTTTAAGTGGGGGATACTGTTTCAAAACTATTCAAATGCAGTATTAGAGTGTGCTTTCAAAATCAGAGTTATTTTGGTGAAATTAATCTTCAAGTGTAATCCCCCAGGTTTGGCCTGAGCAACATTCCCACATCACAAGGATTCCTGATCTTCATGATAAACACAGATTCTTTTCTTCCAAATCCTAGGATTACCTCTTACTTCTCCCAGTCAGAAAGAATGAAAACTACAGTAAAATCCCAGGTGGAGTAATCTGATCCCACTCTTATAGGTGAGAATGCAGGCAGATGAGACCCAGGGCTCACAACCCCTGCTTTTATTCACGTCTCTTGATAGGACATGGATCAAGGCAGAGCAATGCCCCTCATCAAGGCCCATAGAGGCTCATTCAATGTAGAGTTCACCACCACCACCACCACCACAAGTATCCACAGGTGTAGACAGGGCACAGCGGAGAGAAGGGCAGGTTAGAAGACCAAAAGGGAGAGGGCTTTTTAACGACTACCACCCAAGACATTCAGAAGGCAAAAAAGAAGAGTATTTGTCTAGCAAAAGGCATGTGTGAAATGACATAAAATGGGCCTAGCACAAGCTATATTTTAAGCTGTGGTAGTAGCTCAGCACAATTGATGAAGTGTTTCCATTTCAAGTTATTAATTGTGATAATGGCTTGAACTCAATAAAAGGGCTATATTGGATAAAAAGAAATCTGAACAATATTGTCTTCGTTAACATAAAATCTTCCAGGTTCCCCACTACACTTTCCAAGAGGAATGGAGAGATCCCTCAATTTTAACCAAATTTTTATGGTTTTACAGCAGCCATGGTTATGCATGAATTTCAGAATACATTTACTTGAAAATTCATTATATGAAACATTTATCCCATGAATAAATTAGAGATTCTGAAATACAGTGCAATAAAACTTTTGCTGCTAGAAGAATTTTTATGGGTGAGTAATGTGAAAATTAGTAACATCAAATATGATTCCCCTTAACCCAGACTAGTCCCACACACAATTATTTTGACATGGTCTGTCATACATAATAATGTAGATTTTCAAATAATGCTACAGAAAAGACTTGTAACAATTCTTATCAGAATTTAGAAATACATGATGAATCACTGGGTATGGAAAATGTCAGTTTATCCATTTTACAAAAAGATTTTTTTTCCCAGAGCCAAATTGGATTGAAGACTTTGTTCTCTCTTAGAAAATTTTAGACTATGATATATGCAAGCAAGGGGAAAACTACTGTACATGGAGCCAACGCCTTCATCCCTTGTTCCCTCAGCTGCTCTTGACAATGAAGTCTAAACTTGGTACATTAAGCATTTTCATGATTATGTTTGACTACAGTTGGTATATTTAAACACATGGTAATGCTAATAACTTCATTAGGTACAATTCATTATTACAGAAAGAGGTTTCTAAATAATTAAATAAAAACAGCAATCAGGATGAAGAATACTAAAATTAGCCATGTCATTATTTTCAAGAGAGATATAATTATAGGTCAGCCAGCCAATTGACCTAATACCAATGTCTCCTCCCATCTTATGGAACTGTTAGGATTTCACAGATGCAAAATCGTGAAGATTGCCTCAGAGGAGTATGGCACAAGCTCAGAAGATAAAACCAATTGTTTAAATTGAATTGAACAGGAGAAAAATGCATGAAACAAACCCTCTTATCTACATGGAGATAACGCACCATGCCAACACCATTTTCCAAAAATCAAGTTCTAGTTCATTTTCCAAAATGCTCTATGTCTGTTCTGGATAGTGAAAGTTCTGGCAATGGATTGTGGCGCTGGTTACACATCATTGCAAATGTATTTAATGCCATGGAACTGTACAGCAAGAAAAAAAAAGAGGGGGTTAAAATGGTGAACCTGGTGTTCTATATATTCCACCACAATAAAATAATTTAAATGCTATGTCATTTATAAAGTCATAAGAACTTAAATGTTTCCATTTGTCTATGTAGGAAGATGGAACAGAACCCCAGAAAAACTTATAAATGTTGCTCGCAGATCCATATTGCCTAGATGATGGATGGGCACCGCTATCAACGGAGGCAGAGAGGAAGGGGACAGGGAATCATCCATTTTCAAAGAGATCCATTTTATCACTGCATATGTTTTAAGAGCCTTATTTATCTTCTGTTCTGTTGTGCCATTTTTTCATCCAAGTCAGTGATGCAATAAAAATAACTTGATCAAGCTCATCACCAACTGAACACCTAATTTCTAAATGAGAATCTTCCCCTTAGTGACAATGACTGGCCTTGGCAAATTTATGTCACTCAACTGGGACTCTATTTTCAAATCTGTTGCATGAAGAATTCTTTCAGTTCAAATAATCTGTCACCGTTTCAAAGTCTCTGATCATCACCACAATAACAATTTTCAGATTAAGTATTTATAGATCATAAATCTATTCTCATATCAGGCTTTCATAATTTATGTTAAGATGATCATTGGCTCGTGGCCATTAAATGTCGTAGAAAAACCCTCGAGAGAGGATTTGTCTTCATAGCAGTTCAAGTATTATAATTCCCATTTTACAGGCATGACAAATGAAGCAAGATATTTAATGATGCTTTCTTGGGGTCAGAGGACATGCAAATTATGGAACAAGTTTCAGAAACCAGTGCTCTTGGCCACCAGGATGTTGCCCTTTCTAGTATGCCACACCGTGTGTGTGTGCGTGTGTGTGTGTGTGTGTGTGTGTGTGTGTGTAGGTGCATGTGTGTGTCTCAAACTTAGTTCCAACAGCAAAGTCACTGTAAGAAGCCATTACTATCTAATTTATACTCTAATATTTATTTAGTGATTACAATATGCCACATACTAGTCAAGGGACTTCACATGATTATATAATTTTATCCTTATACCAACCCTATGAGATAATAGTAATTATAATTTTAAAGAGGTGGTACATAGTACATTGTGTTTTCCTCCCAAGGGTTCACATTAAAGATGCTAATTCATACACTTAAAAAACACATTTATTAAGTGCCCACCATTTATTGGGTGCCAGCCACTGGTCTTAGTGTTAAGAACACACAAAGACATGTTTTGAAAATTGCCATTGTACTCATTCTAATGTTATCTTTTTTTTGTTTATTTTTTATTATGTTCAGTTAGCCAGCTCAGTTCAGTTAGTACATCATTAGTTTTTGATGTCGTGTTCAATGATTCATTAACTGCATATAACACCCTGTGTTCTAAAGCTATCTTTTCACATTCAAGTTAACAGTAGGTCAAGAAGCAATGAAAAGACTCCAGCACATCTGGCTGACACTCAACTTATTCTAGAATTTGATTAGCCTACAATTTAACTGTAAAAGTTGACCCATGAAATGTTGGTCTGAAGTGGTCCATTTTGTATCATATTACCCTATTTCTAGACTTCTTCTTGTGACCGAAGTAGATGAAAGGCAAAGAGTTAACCTGCTGGAGATTTCTCTATTGCTTTTGTGTTTCCAACTGAGTTGAGTTGATCAAAGAATATAAGAACAAAGTTATTACATGTAAAACTCACTTTTCACCTAGACTACAATGGTACATGTGAGTAGTTATCTTTAATAGAGTGACATGAGACAGCATTAATCTTCAATTTAACATTAATCTTCAATTTAACTCCTTTTTATTCCATGGCATGAATTCCTAGGATGCTGTAAATATCTCTATGTGGTCATTAAAACATGCAGTTCAGGCTCTAACCCAAGCAAATTTACAGACAAGCTCATCTATAATATACTGAAGATTTTTTTAAACATCTAATTACCAGAGCATTTTGGAACAAAAAGTGAGCAGGCATTAAAAAAAGAAGAAGAAATAAAGAAATGGTAACAATGACAAGGCAACAAATGCAACAATTAATTAATGGAGCTTAAAAGATGCCTGTGGAGGGGGATGCTGCACAGTAATTCTGACAACAAAGCTTATCCTTTCTATTTTAAGAATTTATTTTATACTTTCAACCACTAGAAATCCCAGCCCCCTGACATCACCAACACTAAAATTTGAGAGACCGTCCTTCCTGCATCTCTCTATCTTTGACATTCTTGGAATAAATGACAGGCATTACAAAGTTCTAATGGTGACACGCACAGGATCAACATTAAAACAGCTGTTAACATCAAACACCATACTGGAGCAGTTGGGTGGCTCAGTCAGTTAAGTGGCTGGCTCTTGACTTTGGCTCAGGTCGTGATCTCAAGGTTATGAGATTGAGCCTCACACCAGGCTCCACACTGAGCATGGAGTCTGCTTGGGATTCTCTCTTTCCCTCTCCCTCTGCCCCTCCCTGCTTCTGATAAAAAAATTTAAAAAAAGAACCCACACACTTTACCACAGGGCCAAAGTCCAACTGAATGGGTATATTGTAGTATAAAGAAACATCAGTTTTGAAACTGGAGAGATTTGGGTTCAATGCCTGTATGCTGTGCCCTCGGGCCAGATACTTGAATCCTTCATAGCTGCAGTTTCAACCTTCATAGAATTGGGATGATGACAGCTCCTGCTTCAAGGAATTGTAGAAATGAAATTAAATCCTGCATACCAAAACCAATCACATTTTGGGAGCATATACAAGATACTCACTAAATGCAACTTCTACTCCTCTCCCCAAATGACCAAAAAGAAATAGAAAAAACATGTAGTATTTTAAATTCTATAACAGGGTACACTCTTTATAAAGCAATAAGTCTGCCTAATTCTGGGACAGAATTTCCAAAC
The DNA here is from genome assembly GCF_010015895.1 of Lontra canadensis. Taxonomy (NCBI): domain Eukaryota; kingdom Metazoa; phylum Chordata; class Mammalia; order Carnivora; family Mustelidae; genus Lontra; species Lontra canadensis. The sequence goes on from NW_022631341.1 coordinate 80,897, forward strand.
ACAGAAGTGCCGAAGAGATCCTATTTAGGATAATTAAAACAGATGAATATGGTAAGGATTACAACGCACAGACTCCAGTCTCTACAATGAGTAGATCAAACTTTAATAAAAGATATCCTTGTACAAATACAGCAAGCAGAGCATTTCAACTCTTCAAAGAGGGGTATTGAGAGGAATGTCAGAGGTCACCTTATTATTATCCCTAGAAATGAGAATTAAATTGTCTCTCTGTATATTCATATTGCTTTTTGAGATTTCTTCTAACAGTCAAGGTTCTTCCAACTTGAGCATTGGACCCATTAGGGAAAAAAAAACTAAATTAAAAGTTGGAACAAATCAAAACTTTCCAAATTAAATTAATACCATTCACTCCAGCAAATGGCTCCAAAGCCACTAGTATGGGTGCAGGTGGCCCTGACAGGCTCTGCGAACACTAAGGAAGACAAGACATAATCTCTGCCCTCAAGGAGATGACAGACCACCGAGAGAGGCGGCTTGGTTCTAAAACCAGATGGAAGAAAGAATGTTCTCTCTCCGAAAATAAGAATCTTCTGTTTAAGTGGGCATCGGACAACACATTTGTAGACAGAGTGCTCAAAATAGCTGATGATTTGTTTTTTTTCCACTACATTCAAAAGTAAGCTTCACTCACAGACTATGGAATAACCTTGTAAATGGTCAGTGAGGCAGCCACTGAAACACAGAAAGCCATATTCTTTGCAAAAGAACTCTCCCATTTCATCTTTCTATGCCTTAAAGAAAGAGCATCCTTGGGCTCCAGGCTAGATAGGACATCAACACACTCCATGGTCCTAACCTGAACATTCTTGATCTGGAAAATGAAGCACGTGGAGACAACTCAAAGTACAGGCATTCATTACAGTATTGGGTGTTCTTCTCATCTTGTTCATACCATTAACATGTGGGTTTTCTCAAAGTTTCCAATAGCTTAGCTTAGGTGACATGTGGCTTTTATGCTAAAAGTACTGCTGGTAGGTTTGACGGTGGGGGATCCTTTACAGAAACCATGAACAGTTCCTTTTAGGTACAATCCCGCTGCTCTATATGCCAAGGTTAAGCACTTGTTTCCCTGCTGGAGGGACAGTGTCCAAAACAGTATCCTGACCATATGGCTTCCTAGGAAGAACTATAGCTAGCATGGCCACAAGAAACCCTCACCTCTGAAACTGCAAATGCACTACAAGGCTCTGAGAAACAAGGTTTCAGTCTTAACTGGACAGCACATGTGTTTCTGGCACTGAGGTTAGGAAAGTGACATCAGAAGCCAGATAAATAGGGAAGCCTGGGTGGTCCGGTCGGTTAAGCATCTGCCTACAGCTTGGGTCATGATCCCATTCCACAGAATGCAAGGAGAGCCCTCCCAAATGTACAAACCTGTAGGACTGTAGGGCCAGAAGGGTCTTTAAGTTGTGGTCATCTAGCTCAAATCCTCAACCAATACTTGACTCTCCTGTGCAGCGTCTCCTCACATACCTTCTGCAACAGGGACCTCACACCTCCTCTGCCCCAGGATGATACATACATCACTCAACATTCAGCCAGAACTGGCATGCCTGACCGACTGGGATTCCATCACTTAGAGCCACATAGAACAAGCTTAATTTGGCTTTCCTTCCGTATGACAGATTGTGAGATGTATATCCCGTTCCCCTAAGTTCACTGTCTCTGCTTCCTATGAGAAGCAGAGAATTCATAGCTTCCTATGAGAAGCTGTGGGAACTTGGAACCCTCCCTTCCCCCTTCTCATCCATTCCAGTTTACGGTCCTTTCAGCTATGGCACTCAGCGATCAGTGAAACTCACATTTCATATTCTTGAAAGTTCCAAGTCAACTACAATGATCACTGACCTTTTGTGAAACACTAGACTTCCTCCTGACCAACTAAGTGTCTATTTGCTGTTTTGATCACAATAAAAAATGACAGCCCATGCAAAGCAGTAGAAAGCATAGGGCTCCTGCCATAAAGTCATGCCTGTGGATCCCATTTGATTCAGGTAGATTTAATTAACATTCGTAAAGTACCCACTCCGTTTGAATTTGAGGATGTTGAATACTCTGTTTGAAATTGAGGATGCCATGATGAATACAGCAAAAAGCCTACTCAGGACACATACATTCTAGAAGAAAAGGCAGAGGTGGTCTAATAAAAAAAAAATTAAAGTGTGAGATATATTATGACTAAAATATTCAAAAAGGTCCAAAGAGGAAAGCATCACCAATTCTGCTTCGGAAATATGGGAGCACTAAAAGTGCCCTAGAAGGAGGAAATTTTGTGGATGACTTTAAAGGATGAATAGGATTCTGAGAGGAAAGGAGATTATTCCAACCCAAGCTATTCTGTGCCAAAGCACAGAGGTGGGAAACCATCCTTCATCACAGGTGGGAGCACAAGGCTCAGGGGGCAGATGGGACTCTGAAGAAGTATGGGAGATGGGCTTGGGCCTGAGGGTTAGGATGAGTTTGGATTTCACTCTTCAGGAAACATCATACCACCCAGCTTTTTGAGCACAGAAATAAATGCTGAGAAAGGTTTTTGTTTTTTGAACAATCAGACAATGAAAGAATATGGAAAGTGAGTTAGATGGAAGAGAAAGCAGAAATTGGTAGCAGGGCCAGTAGTTGGAGAAGCTCGTGCAATAATCCCAACAGGAGATGAAAAGAAGGTGGTGACAGGCAAAGCCACAGTGGTAAATGGGTGGGGCAGCAAATGATGGGATGTGAGGGGCATGGTTTGAGCCTGGGCGCCTGTGTGGATGGTGGTCTTTTAGCAGACAAAAATGAAAAATACTATGTTGTAAAAGAATATAGAGCTCTATCTTCGAGTTTTATATGTTTCTATTAATCATCATAACTCATTAATTTAAGTGTAACACTTAAGAATAAAATAGTTCGTTTTTTAGTATGTGCAAAGCATCTAGGTAAAAATGTCCTGTGCATTTGGAAATGTGATTGTGGACGGGATGTGTACGTTCAGTATCATCAGCATGAGTGGCAGGGCAAGAGTGCAAACAAGGCTGAGAACCTTAAGGTAAAGCCTCTGAAATTCCTTTACCTTAGAATCAACCACTGACATACTGCTTGTCCCATTGGATCAGTCATTACAAAGCAAGGGCTTTACCCTCAAAGCCTACAAAACAAAAACTAAATTTCAAAATCCATGAGCCACCTGCAATAAACCCGCTGTTTTACTTTTCCAAGTTGAGTGTGCTTTGGGGGCCACATTCAAGTCATGATACCCACTCTCTCTGGGAGACATGTCCAGCCACAATATGGGAACCAGGTATGAATTGAAAGGAAGCATTTGGCATGACGCATGGTTTCTGTTCACGAATGGGAGGAGTAGTTCATATTTAGTGATGAATGAGGGCCAGAAAAAAAAATCATAATCTGAAATATCTTGGTAGAGGCTGGGTAGTCCTTTGTCTTCATGGCCCTGGGAGAGGAAAAGAACTTTGGTATGCAATTTGCTCCTGAACTAGAAGACTGTGGTAGATCCTAAAGTAGAAAAATGGCACATTGTTAAAGCAAGAAACCCAGGCAGTAGGATAGAGAGGACTAAACACCTTTACACCACACCGTGATTAAATACTTTTATATGTACTTTTGTTTGTTCTGGCCCCTCAAAGTCTTTGTCTCCCCCTGACTGGTTTTACTAGAAGATAAAACAACAGAATCAAATACTGTATATAAATATTGGCAGATTTCAGCCTCGCTTTTCATCCTGAACCTAATAGGCAAAGAGCTTCAGTGAGTTTGCTGGCTTTTCCAAGTGAGTCTAGAGGGCCTTTTTACCCTAGATCGAATCTTGGGCAAACAGTTCACTATTGCTCTACAAACAAGCTAAAATTATGACCTTATGCTATTGTTTCTCAGCAATCCAAAGCTTTGATGCAGACTGTCTGCTCTTTCTAATATAGTGGGACATGAAGCCACTTTTGCTTTAAACACCCTAGGAAGATTCACTGTTAATCATGTGGGTTTGGGCTGCAATGTTAGGTAATTCTACTCTTCAAGGTTTCACTAAGCATCAAAGTGAGTTACAAGAACCCTCTGGAGGGGAATGATATATCAGCAGTTTGGGCTTTCATATGACACTCCTGACAGTGCTAAATATTCCTTTACCAGGTGAAGTGTCCCTCCTGATGCACACAAGGGACAGAAAAAGTATTAAGATTGGGTGGAGGGGCAGTGAGAACAAAGGATGGATTGATAAGGCACCATTTAACAGAAAAAAAAATCAAATACAGAAAAAAGCTGCTTAGAGATGGTGTTTGTTTTTCCCTCACCACCATTAACCTGTAACATCATTTTATTTATTTATTTATTTGTTTGAGAGAAGGAAAGAGATACTGAGAGCACACAAGCGAGGGGGCAAGGAGAGGAGGGGGAGAGAGAGAGAGAGAGAGAGAATCTTAAGCAAGATCCATGCCCAGTCCTGATTCCCACACTGGGCTTGATCTCACAACGCTGAGATCACGACCTGAGCCAAAATCAAGAGTCAGGCACTTAATGGATTGTGCCACCCAGGCGACCTTCCCATTTCTGTTTATACTGCTCTGTGCCTAGTTGTCAACAATGCACACTGTTCTAATGGAGCTGCTTTTACCCCATAGTTCTGACAAGGATCAAGTGAACTTTGCTGTTTCTAAGGCATATAACTCAACAGCTTTAAGTACAAGAAAATTTAGTTGGGAGGTCTGGATTTTTAAAAATGAACTATAGTTATGATAAAGTCCATTAACCAATTCTGAATTAAAGTGAAATTGAGATAAAATTATAGTAGAACATGTATAAAAGAACATGTGACATCCACATGGATACCAAATGAATCCATTATATTAAGTACTTTTCCAGTAATAGCAAATGAATTCATAACGATGGCATACTTAAGATCAAATGAAACCTAAATATATAAATGTCAAAATATCTGTACATGGTTCACTATCACAATTTACGTTTTCATTACACACCAAATACAAAGTCAAAATGCTTCCATGTTGAGGATTGTCATCGGACACTTTTCACTTGTGAATTGGGTTTGATGATTATAAATGGAGTTTTATGTAAATCAGAAAGACAGATGACAAATTTCATGGGTTGGTCATGGCAAAGATGGCAAATTTCACAGTAAGTCCCAGACTAATGTACAGACACAAAACCGCAAATGAAATAAATTTAACTGCTAAGTAGATTATTCTTCAGGGTTAAAAATGAGAGCAGGGATATGCCACAAGATAGGTCCATAAGATGCACTGAAAACTACATTCTAAAGCAATGAGTCTAGAAAAATCCGTCTTCAGGAAAACAGTGTTCTTCTGCATGAGTATTCAAATAATTTCAAAACTTTCTCATTTTTGAAAACCCAAAATCATGGATAATCATTGCAAATGGTGAATGTGTTTTATTTTAAATGCACAGTCCCTCTGGATTCATTTTCATCATTTGGACTTTATATAAATTCCCTCAAATTTTTGTCATTTATCATGACAACCAAAAACACAATTTTCATATCCATGAAGGAGTGGAAATCAGAAGAGATAGAGGGCCCGTCCAGTTTTTAAACATCTCATGAAAAAAAAAAAAAAAAAAAAGAGCACGTTCAATGTTAAAACTGGCCAGTGTCTGACCAGGTATTGAGAGACAGGTCAGACGTTTCTTGCACAAAAGCTCACAAGCACATCACTTAGAACATGATTTTGTCTGCTCATTCAAACATCAAGTCATACTCAATCTGGGAGGTCTATTTCAATATTATGGACATGATACAATTGCTCCTGCCAGCATTGCATATTTTTGCACAGCTGAGTGGAATCCACCAAGGCAATTTACCATAATGGTGTGGGCACATGCGCACAGGGGCACAACACACACAGAGATGTGCATGCATGCACACACACACACACACACACACACTCCTTATTATTGTACCTATGAAAGAAAGGTTTTCACAGAATACAAAAGACAAAGGCCCTATGTAACAAATGAAAATTTTATTAGGAGGATTCTAGTTAATTTTGAGCCTTACAATCTTTAAGAGCTAGAAAGATCTCCAGCCCCAGAAAGTATTCTGACAGGACATTTGCTTGCCAATTCAATCCTCAGGAGTACAGCAACAGACTAGGGCTAAATACAGATAATGTAATTTGGTCTGTTGTTTGCACAGCAGTAAATTCGAATCTTTGAAATATAACGTCTACGGATGTTCTTTCTAAACAACGACGATGACGATGACAATTTTTAATGCTCTTCTGTAGCTATATTCCAAAACATCCCTTATGAGCTGCTTCTTCCTGAAAGCATCAGCAACAGGCCAAGGTCAGAATAGCTTCCTGGGAAGAACGCATTAGGGGAGGGGAGTGTGTGGAGGCTGAGCAGGCCTTGAAGTGTGGAGGCCTTGAAGTGTCAAGACCGTGGCTTTTTTCTGCACGAGGCGGGCACTGAAAATGGTACCTCCTCACGCCAACATCACACGTCTCTTTGGTTCAATATGGGGCTCAAGTACGCCTGTGGGTAACTCCATCACGTTGGGTGTCTGGTACATTTAATTAAGCTAAGTAGAAGGAGATCCTACCCTGGGAGTCAGCCTGCGCGCCTGGCCCTGTGGCACACCAGGCTGGTTTGAAGAGAGCATCAGCAAGTAGAGATTTGGCTAATTTTCAGGTCATCTGTTCAATAAAAGTGGCCAAGGTAGATTATTTTTTGTCTGAATTATCAAGTTTGGCTGTCTCTGTTGATGAAATGACCCAGATAATTGCCAAATCTCCATTTCACCAGTCTCCACAACCCAAATATGTCAGCAATCTTTGCAGGATCACATTACTTACCCTGACAGCTTCCCCATTTGTTAAATAAGATGAACAGTACCTGACATCACATCTCGTTTAGAAAGCAATATGTAACCTTCCGGTGAAATGTATAAATTACTGTGTATTTAAGCTTTAACAGAAAATACACAATGACAAACACCAATACAAATGCAATTTGCTAGGAAAATCTTGAGATTATATTGGATATGTTGAGTCTTTATTTTGTCCTTCCTCAGAATTACTGTCTGATTTTTAAGCCCTTTTAGTGAATCTGCTCCTTTCCAAGGGAAACATATGGCAAAGGAAAATTCAAAGGCAGAGACCCACCAGTTTTCTCTCTCTAGCGTCTATTCTGGCAACTTGTCTGAGGACACACTGTGACTTTCACTGCGCTGCATTTCTAGAAACTGATTTTTCCCCCCCCCCGAAAGACCCAAACACAGACCCAGTATGAAAGTTCATCATTATCCAAGAGTTGTGATGTCCCTGATCATTTGGACTTCCTTCTGACTTCGTTATGACAGCACTTGGCCTCTAGATAGGTTCATCCCCATCCCTTCCAAGTACCAGCACCACCCAGATGGCATTATGGATGCCTTTTTCAAATCCCACCTCTACATTTTCCTCGACTGCTGTACACACTACTAGTCATTATTGTGGCAGCTTCCTGTAAGCCAAAGGATATAAATATGTCTGGAATCTGACTGGCAGGGGTATCATAAAACAGTGCAGACTGAATGTGTGTGTGTGTGTGTGTGTGTGTGTGTGTATGTTCGTATGCATGCACATGCCTGCGCACACCTAAACGCCTGCACGCACATGCATACTCATATAAGCATCTGTACACACATACACACACACACACTGCATACACACAAACACACTAGCTTGCTTTGTAACCCTCTCAGGGGGAAGGACAAATATATTTTTCTCATGATAAAAAGCTAGGACTGATTCCCATTGATCAAGCCCAGTCTTTCACCCCCATCCGTCTCCATCTGTGGGATAGCCAGTAACTAACTATACAAGGAACCAGTCGGTCAACTCCAAAATGTCTCTTCAAATCATGGTATGGCTACTCCGTCAGCATCAGGAGCGTGACATTGATTCAAATAGTGGCATATCCAAAGGCGAGACCCTTATAATATTACACATTTGAAAACAACCTGGGCATGAGGTTTTTTTGCTCTCATCAACTGCCGTCAATCGATCTCTCCAATTACCAAACAGACAGCAAGCCTCCATGAAACACACATCTGTTTACCTTGGTAGTAACACCGTTCAATCCTAGACCAAGTACAGAATCTAAGCTGACATATCACATGGAAGAAATACTAGAACTCAGAGGACCTTCACTACTTCAGCAGCACACTTCATTTTATTTATACCCTAAGAGGGAGAACACATCTATAAACATTTTCAAAGTTGAAAGCACAATGCAGAGGGACTGCCTTCGTTATTATCTATGCAGAGCACGCAGTTTAACATTTGTTTATGCAAACCATATAATTGGAAACTCTGTCCATTTTCTGCTTGTGCTAAGTATTCTGTGTATAAATACTTTTTCATAGTAGATAAATAGGGTTTTTATTTAGGTCTTATCACCTTCATATTACATATTCATTGATTTCTAAACTGCCTTAAACAGCTCTGTAGCTGGGAAACATTATGAATTCAGCTTTGGCACCTTGGTATTAAATTTGCATAGCAGGTCACGCGTCGCTTGACATACATGCAAAATTGCACTGCGGCTATTTTATTACAAGCCACAAAAGATATTCAGAAACTGCATACAGCATCAAAAATAAATTAAAATGGATCAAAGACCCAATAGGAAGTCACATTTTTTTATTGTTTTGCGATGCCTAAAGCCATTTAGATGTTCTAGTCAATAAACAAAAGTTAGACTAACAATTTTTAGTCTTCCTGGTTTTATATTCTAATTACCAAAGGTTAACACAATTTTTCTTTATCACATCAGGACTAACTTTGGTTGCAGTTAAGAGTTAAATATTAAATCCCCTGTACTAGGAGGCCTGCAATTACATGTATTCTCCATATACACATGTGTATGTTTGCCATGGTAATAAAATTAGGTTGTGCTGTGATATGTTCAGCATCTGCACTTCTGAGGATATTTGGCTTTTATTAAAAGTGTGTGGGCATCCCATTACCAATGAACTGTCCTGGTATTTTTGTGTTCAAATACCTTAGCAAAACATTTTTTTTTCCCCTAGGCTAAACCTCTAACACATACTAGAAGTCAGCTATAGTCCCATTATTTCTAGATGCTCCGTAATAGTTTCCAGTAGACAAGACTCCCAGAGCTGCACATATCCAACACCCCTACCAGGTCCTTGCAGACCCAATGACCTCAGATACTCAGGTATGGAGACTATTCATCAAATTGGCAAAGTTCAGAATTGTAAATTTACCTAAATTGGTTCCTTTTAAAGGAGAACCAGAGATAAGATATATGTCTCCTGTTGGCCAGGAAGAGGGGGGACCAGAAGAAGGAGGAGAGGGGAGGGCTCTGCAAGCAAGAGAAAATGGTATGAACAATGGCACGGAGAGAAATGTGCATGAGGAGTTTGGGGGTCAGTGATTGGCCCACTCTGCCCATAGAAGAAGATGTAGTGGCAAGACCTAAACACTAGAACCCTAATTCCCAACTTTCTTTATTCATCTGACAGTATCTCAGCCTAGAAATACACTCCAGAGTTAAAGAAGCTTTTTCAACTGGACTTGAGTACAACCTGTAGTTGGGTCATTGAATCAAAGGATTTGTTCCAGGGGGTATCACAACATTTGATACATCAAAAACTATAAAATTTTACCCATAAAATTGTTAACTCATTCATAAATCTTTTAATCCAATGTCAAAGCCTCTGAGTACAGATCACAGATTAGATTTCTACAGCATACTTCTCACATGAAGCAAACCTCTAGGGCATCCTCCAGGATTGCCCATTTGTGATTCTTGCAAGTGGACTAGGAATTTAAGACATTTAAGAAGCAATCTGAGTGCAGGATATTTTAGGTTTTTATAGCTGTTTCCTCCACCTTTAATTGTTGTCCCATCAACACTTCCTTTTTTAAAAGATTTTATTTATTTGACAGAGAGAGATCACAAGTAGTCAGAGAGAGATAAGCAGAGGGGGGGGGGAAGCAGGCCCCCAACTGAGAAGATTGCTCAATTCGGGGCTAGATCCCAGTACCCTGAGATAATGACCTAAGCCAAAGGCAGAGGCTCAACCCACTGAGCCACCCAGGTGCCCTCTTCAATACTTCTTTAATCAACTGAAATTTATGGATGAAACAGGTTGAGACCTTGTGGGCATGTTGGGATCAGGTGTATGTATTTTGCATGTGGGATGGACATAAATCTTTGGGACCCAGAGATTGGACTATGGTAGAGGAACGAATGCCTCTCCCAAAGATGACCGTAGCCCAATCCCCAGGGCCTTTGAATATGTTAGCTTCCATGGCCAAAATGATTTTGTAGCTGTGATTAAGTTAAGGGTCTTGAGATAGTGAGGTTACCTTGGACTATCCCAGGCCAACAAAATTACAAGGGTCCTCAAAGGTGGAAGAGAAAAGCTGCAGAGTCAGGGTGATGTGACAGTGAAAGCAGGGACAGAACAGGCTACGTGAGGATGGGAGTGGAAGTCACAGAGAGAAGGATTTGAAGGTGGTGCGTTGCTGGCTTTGAAGATGGAGGAAGTGGTTATAAGCTAAGGAATGCAGGTAGGCTCTAGAAACTAAAGAAGCCAAGAACCAAATTTTTCCCTAAAACCTCCATAAGGAACACAGGCACATTGACTTTTGCCTATGATTCCCATTTCAGATTTCTAATTTCTAGAAGCAAAAGAGAATAAATTTGTTTTCAGCCACTAAATCAGTGGTGATTTGTTACGGGAATAGTAGAAAACTAACAGAACTAATTTTGTTCAAACATTCAACTTCATGTCATAGAATAAACAACTTCCTTTTCTTCACACTTGTTTTTCTTTGGCTTATACAATACTGAGTTAAATTACATAATTATAATACTAAATACAAATGTCAATAACAGGATTGGGGACAAATGTTACCCTCGCTAGTCATACGCTTGAAAGGGTGGGAGCTGAAGCAGCAGGTGTGTCTGAAAGTTGCCTCTGGCCATCAGTACATAGGTTCTAGGCAGCCAGGAGACTGCCCACAGGGCTTAGAGAGCACTGACAAAACTTCCAGGTTCACAGCTGCGGGGAGGTAAATTAAGGAAGCCGCTATGGTATTTGGTGTTAGAGCAAAGGTTCTCTCCGTTCCCACACCTTGTACTGTTCTTAAAAACACAACATTGCCATATGACCAATATCCTTTGAATAGTAAAATGAATTTTTAAAACTATATTTTGTTTTCATTTCCATTCAGATCATTGGAAATGCCTTGGTGGCATCACAGGAAAAATAAGAAAAATGAGAAATTCAGATGGATTCTCTAGCCTGGTTGCATATCACTTCCAGAATGTTGCACCTTTTGGATGTTCATGGATCTGTGCATATGAAAATATACAAGGATGCAGGTTAAAAGCTCATTTGAAAATATTACAAGTCCCAGTGCCTAGGTCCCTGGGCAGAAACAGAGGTCAGCATCATTCCATATTCCAAAATAATGTGGATATTTTCCAGAGTTTGTTCTTATGAAAGGTCATTCAAGATTTGATTCCTAACCTGAACTACATTCTCTGGAGCACACACTTTAAGAAGGAACAAATGAGTTCAAACCATTATTACAGACCATCGTGTGAAATTCCCACAATCTTAGCAGTTTGAAAAATGCTTAATTTATGTTTATGTATTCTTATTCAAAATGTTAGTTAACAGCCTGTAGGGACCCAGTAATAGAACCTTTTTTTCTTTTTTATGTTTATTAGCTACATTAATGACTGTTTCTGCAATTCCACTGCAAAGACTTTCGTTAATGAATGCCAATTAATTCTGAAATGATTTTAAACAAAGGGTGATGAGAATAACCAATCAACCATGACAGTGTAAAGAGCAAGCAAGCTGCTGTGGCCTAAATTTCCCGTGTTGATTATTTGCTGTCAGATGGTATTGTTATTCATCAGGCTATCTTCCGATTCTCTATACATGCGTTAGACTACAGTGTCATTATCTCAGACAGAGTTGGGGCACTGTCTCCAATGGCTCTGATTCCATCGTGACTGGACGTCAGCACCATCCAAAGGCATAGCCTCGTTACCTGTCACCAGATGGGGTCTTATCAGATGAATACCGCTTTCTACTTTGTAGGTGCTCAGTTGATATTTGGGAAGTGAAATGGGGCTAGAAATAAAACTTGGCCCACACAAATGGTAACTGACTAGGCACGATGTATGGTGGTTAAGATATTACCTGCTTTCTGCTATCCCATGCATAGTTCGAAACAGACATTCTGTTTTCAAATTTAAAAACAACACAGAATCTCAAAAACCCTTACTGGAAATGGTTAACCAAATAATTCTCCTAAACTCATTCATTATAATTAAATGACAATTGTAGCATGAATTCAAATTTTCTGTGACTGTATCTCTCCTGAGTTAGAGCACCAAAAGATTAAAACAAACCCCAGGTAATTTAAGCCCAATGAAGCCAGTGTTTCAAGTTCTGAAAATACTCAAGCGTGTTGCTCAAGGGCAGCTTGGGAACTTGATGAGCTTCACTGCCCCCTCTTCTACCCCTTCCTGGCAAGGTGGATGGCCACTAGATTGTATGCAATTGTCCCTTTTAGCTTAACAAGAGTCATGCCCTAGAGCACATGCCTGTGAATTAAGGGTCTTATCCAGGGAACAGAGTTTCCCTAATAATGCACCAGCAGTAGGCTGGTCCTAGCCTATTACACTGCTTTCTGTCCTTAGGTATTTCATTCTTAAATGGGACTCTGATTTTCACTTTCATTTTGAAGGGGTGGCATGAGTTAAGGGACTTGAAGTCAATGTAAGTGTATACTAAATGACAGCTTACTGGCAGGTTGAGACCAGAACCTCTCATAGGATTGAAACAATGATTTCCTCTCCTTTGGCAGGCACAACCAATGGGCTTGGGCACTCACAGGCATACGAAAGAAAGAATTATGTCCGTATATAGCAAATGATAGCCTTTCCGCAACAGGCTTGGTCCGAGGGGCCAGAAACAAGTATCGGGTTACATCAACTGGAGACAGTTTAAGGAAAAGATACATACATCAGGGCACTCCAGAGATGAACAGTGGAAGAACTAAAAATAGGCAGGAAAAGTCTAAGCCAGGCATCTATTAAGTGCACCATCATCAACGGAAAGCCCACTTTCCATCCGATGCAAAGAATATGCAGATTTGTGTAAATGCATGCATCCATGTAGTATCCCCAGTGTCCCAGACCCCTGTCCCTATTCCAGAGAGAAGCACCCATTCCTCCAGCAGTTTGGAGATTTGGCTGCTGCTACCCTCAATTGAGTTACCTTCCCAGGCATTGCCCTTAGTTGAAGAGAGCTCCTTACCCAAAGTCGTCCCCCCTCCCCAGGGACAGCATGTATCCAGTAACTGGATGATGCAGGGGTTTAAAGGCCTGGCACCTAGTCTCAATTCAGGACAACTCTGAAAGTTTATTTCAGTTTCTTTACTCCCTCATAGGTGTTGACCTTAAAGTCATTCCCCAAAAAGCTTTCCATGTACAGATCTCCTTCTCAGAGTTGGCTTCCTGGAGAAACTAACCTGTGAGAGCCTCACTAGATGTTGATAACAACCATTATCTCTGCATACATAACACAAGAAAGTAAATAGAATGTGCAATTATATCTTAAATATTGTATGTATATATGTCTAGTGTTAAAACAGATGTGACTTTATCTTGCCAGAAATTAGTAACCCACGATTCTTAAAAATTAGACAAAATTCACCAAAACCAGAAGTGACCATTTAACCTTAATTTACCTCAACAGCAACCTCTTCCATGGTGAACAAAAACACAAGTATTAAAACAGCACGCTGAAAATAAAGTCAAGTTTTCCAGAATGTTATGTGCAGCCCATGGACCCTTGTGATACAAACTGGTTAATACTGACCAATATACTGTGTTCTAAAAGACTACCTTATTATAGGTAATCTCAGGTGTTTTGTTTTGCTTGGATTTGTGAAAAAAAAAAATCATTTGTCCCTAAGAGAAAGCAAAAATACTAAGATGAATCATTCTACGAAATTTCTAATGCTGAGTTTCAGGCCAAGATACCCATGGCCATGGTATGATGATGTTACCTGAACATTCCATTGTACTTTATGAACCTTATAGCTTCAGATGACCATGTGGAGATAGTTCTATCTTTTATTTTATTCAGGAAACCCTTATAAACCCAAATTGTTGCCTCTGGTCAAAATTTAGTTCTTTTGAGCAATGTTTCTATCACACCTACAAATCAGGCAAGGAAGAACATTTAGAAAACTAAAAACTCAGATAGTTTCAGACTATGACCCCAAGACTAGTTGTTTTTAGGAAAGACAAATGTTTCTGACTTCATTTTGTTTGTTGATAACTGCCACTGCCTACAGCTAGGCTACAGGCCATCTCCAGGTGATGAGTAGCTATAGCTGTGTTGAGACAGAGTTGGAGGCCTCACTCAGACTCACTAGGAGTAAGTGCAACTATCAGTAATTCTGACCATTATGCATACTGCCTCCCCCTTACAGAGTACAAGCCTGACCTCCTAAGGATGGCATAGAACCTTCGATCTCAGCACTCTGGTCAGCACATGAGATGGTTCAGCAACAGCAAACTATGATGGGTCCACTCACGACCTGTTCTCCCAGATTCCCTAGACTTTATGGATACTATACCCTAATTTTTCTCCTCATTTGGCTCTGGCCAACTCATATTCTTAGTTCATGATTTAGGTCTTCACTCATACCTGCTGTGAAATTTTGCAGGCTGCTTTAGGCTGAATTAGGGCTTCTGAGTTAGTGGCCCCCTACTCATGTCTATCATTTCATCCACTTGTAATCCTGTATCTCCCCTATACAGTACGAGTTTCTTGAGGGGAGAGATGACAATTACTGCAATGTAAGATACATGGACATGAAATAAACATTTGTTGAGTAAATGAATGAAAGTAGAAAAATGTATGTACATTTCCAAAAGTCTCTATTTCATACATCCCATCCATCAGGGTGCTAGGCCCAAAAGAAATTTCCAGTGCTAGCCAACTGATCAAGAAAGAAGGTTCTATTAAATAATACCCCAGGAGACTAGAAGCACAAAAAGAACCATAATTCTATCTTTTGTTAGTTATTATTTTACCTTCGGGGGACATTATCTAAGACTGTCTCTTTAAACATAATATGTTTCTAGCTCTCAGAAGCCTCTGTATGAAGGTTTGGTGTGTTTCAAATTACATTGATCCATTTGGAACAGTCCGATTTAACAAATTATTTTAGATCTGGTCTTGGTATGTGAATTAAAGATCGTTTGGAAATGAGGAATGTATACAGTTGCTGTGTTTATATGGTCAACAATAAGACAGCCTCAAAACTATTCTGAACTTAACTTTCCAGAATATTAGGCAAGGCTTCATGAGGGCTTACCACATACAACATACTTGTCTAAGTACTCCATGGGAGCCAACCCATTGAATTCCTACACCTCTTTGGAGTAGGACCTATCATCATTCCTAGGTTGTAGATCAGGTAACCAAGACCTAGAGTCATGGTTATGGGCTGAATTGTGTCTGCCCAAAATTCGTATGTTAATGTTCTAAAACCCAGTATCTCAAATGGACCGTATTTGGAAATAAGGCCTTTTAAGAAGTAATTAAGGTAAAATGAGGTCACTGTGGTGGGCCCTAATCCAATATGACCAGTGTCCTTATAAGAAGAGGGGATTAGGACACAAACACGTAGAGAGGGATGGCCAGGTGAGGACACCAGGAAAACACTGCCATCTGCAAGCCAAGGAGGCCTGAGAAGAAAGCAACCCTGCTAACACCTTGATCTTAAACTTCCAGCCTCCAGAACCGTAAGGAAATAAACTCTTGTGGGTTAAGCCATCTAGCCTGGGAAATTTTTTATGGCAGTCATAGCACACTAACAAAAACAGAACACAGGGCGCCTGGGTGGCTCAGTGGGTTAAAGCCTCTGCCTTTGGCTCAGGTCATGATCCCAGGGTCCTGGGATCGAGCCCCGCATCGGGCTCTCTGCTCATCGGGGAGCCTGCTTCCTCCTCTCTCTCTGCTTTCTCTCTGCCTGCCTCTCTGCCTACTTGTGATCGCTCTGTCAAATAAATAAATAAAATCTTAAAAAAAAAAAAACAGAACACATTGTTGAATGTCAGAGAGCTCATATGAGATCTTGACTCAGGCAGCTTGGTTCTGGAATGCAAGCTTTAAACCACTAAGCTCTACTGCCCTCCACTGACTGAGCTGATTGGTCACGGTCCCTCGAAATGGTGAGCTCTAATCACCTCAGCATATTAAGGAAAGAAGGCTGGACTGAGCGTCAGGAGATCTAAATCCTGGTCCCTGCCCTGTTGCTGGCATGATACATTGACCCAAGCAACATGTTCCCTCTCATCATTGGGCCTCATTTTCCCCCAGTGTCTAAACAAACAGTTTAGACTAGATGATCCCTATGCATCCTTCCTTCATGCCCTGTAGTTCAACAAGTCTTTGATCCACATGGCCAAAGAGCTGGTGGTAACTGTTGATCCAGTGGAAAACAAAAAGCTTTCTGCCACATGACGGAATGATCTTTGACTTGCCATTGAATGATTATAGAGTTGACCCTTCAACAACACAAGTTCGAACTACACAGGTCCACATATACACAGATTTTTATTTTAGAAACACAGGACAGCACTGTAAATATATTTCCTCTTGTAATTTCCTTAATAACATGTTCTTTTCTCTAGCTTATTTTATTGTTAAAAATACAGTATATGAGGTGCCTCGGTGGCTCAGTCAGTTAAGCCTCTACCTTCGGCTCAGGTCATGATCCTAACATGAGGATTGAGTCCCACATCAGGTTCCCTGCTTGGCAGGGAGTCTGCTTCTCCCTCTGCCCCTCAACCCGTTCATGCTTGCTCTCTCTCACTCTATCCCTCAAATAAATAAATAAAATTTAAAAAAAGAATACAGTACATGATACACATAACATACAAAGTATGTGTCTACTGTTTACGTCATCAGTAAGGCTTCTGGTCAACTAAGTAGACTATTGATAGTTAAGTTTTGGGGGAGTCAAAAGTTAGACATGGATTTTTGACTGCACAGGGGTTGGCCTCCTAACCCCAGCATTGTTCAAGGGTCAGCTGTATATGCTGACCGTTTGAGGCATTCTCTTCCTCAAATATGCTATGGCTAAATTTATCAAGTTCTCTCTTGCTGATGATCCCACACTGCAAACTGCAGTCTGTGCAGGCAAGCAGCACTTTTCTTTTGGAAGATCTATGATCCTAGATACTTCTTCTCCTCTGAATAGAGCAGTCTGGCTCTGACGACATCAGGGGTCCATTGATTCAAACAGGCCTCCCATTAGATGAACTGTGAGGCCTGGCTGAGAAAGCCTGAGTCTTTCAATAACATTTTAATTTCTTATTTCAACTGCACGTGAGTCTGGAATTTTGTATACACAAAGAATACTTTAGAGGCCGCAAACAATGTTTGTCAATCAAACATACCAGGGAGAGAATAGGCTATTGATAATTCGTCTGTTTCTGAACGAACCAATAGCTAATAGATTCCATTCATCTTAGAAGGGGACAAAATGCACCAAGGTTAACCTTGGTAACTGCTCTCCAAGTACCCAAGTTCACTCTGTGGCAGCAAATCGACTCAGAGGAGCTAAGGATAAAGTTTTTCAAATAGGCTTGCTGAAAGCAAATGATTAGATCTGATCACATCAGCATGGCCTTATGCTGGAGGAAAGTCCTTGGGACCCAGTGGTAGAGCCAACATTATCAAAGGGCATCCATTCACCCCTGCCCTACAGAATAGACCATTGGCAATGCCACTCAAGCAATCAGGTCAACCGAAGCCACGGACTACAAGAAGATATGCACTATGTCCAGGAGCAGTCTTGGGGGCACACATGCTTAAAACTCAGGGACTCCCCAACACCCCAGGAGCCCACTGTGAACATCATACACTTGACATGTTTCCACATCTAGTAGATAGGTCTTCAGCAGGGATGTGTCCTGGACTGCCGGGATCACAAAAGCAAGTGTTACAGGCTTAGCTGTCCCCTCCAAACTCGCATACTGAAGCCTTAAGGTCCAGTCCCTCAGAGTATAACTGTGTTTGGAGGCAGGGCCTTTAAAAAGTGAACTAAGTTAAAATGAGGTAATTCGGGCCTAATCTGATGAGTAGTGCCCTTATAAAAAGAAGACAGTAGAACACAAAGACACACACAGAAGACCATGTGAAGACACAGGGAGGAGAGGACATCTACAGGCCAGAGAGAGAAGCCCCAAAAGAAATCACCGCTGTCGACATTTTGACTTTGGACTCTTAGCCTCAAGAAGTGCCAAAACAAACAAACAAACAAACAAAGCAAAACAAAAACTAAGTGTCTTGTTTAAGCCACCCACTCGCAAGTACAGCAAGGTCTGGTCAAAGGGTGATTCCAAAGGCTTCACCTCTGTCTTTAGGCAATTGACACTCCCAGGTCAGCCTGGCTGCAAGTTAGAGAAGGCACTGGAGGGGGTGGGGGTGAGGGGAAGGAGGACAAGATGAGAGGCAAGAAAAGCAGGTATGGCAATCGCGTGAGATGTGACAAGCACCTGGTATAAGGTGATGGCGAAAGGGCTGGAGCTATAGTTTCAAAGTAAAGGAAGGCAGGACATTCCTGACTGATAGGCAACGGAGCAAGAGGGAGTGGGAAGGGATCTTAGGTGATTACATGGTAGCACCATCAACTGTTCCATGTTAGTGAAGTATGGGGCACCTGTGGGAACATGCAAGTCCAGATGTCTAAAAGGCATCTCTGTATGGGCATCTGATGTCTAGCCAGAGCAGGTATTCAGAATGGAAGAAAGGAGAGGAGGAGGAGAAAAGTAGAAGGCAATGAGATTTATTTATCGTATGTGAGTCCAAATTGTTTATCCAGCTGGATTTCTCTAACACCTTCAACTGTTTAAACACCAGTGTCCATGCAACCTTTTTTTTTTAATTTTATTTATTTATTTGACAGATCACAAGTAGGCAGAGAGGCAGAGAGAGAGAGAGGGAGAAGAAGGCTCCCTGCTGAGAAGAGAGCCCAGTGTGGGGCTCGATCCCAGGACCCTGAGATCATGACCTGAGCCGAAGGCAGAGGTTTAACCCGCTGAGCCACTCAGGTGCTCCTCCATTCAACATTTCGATACACTTCCCTACGCCTGGGGTTGTGTGGCAAAAGAAAAGAAAAAACACTATATAGAAGGAGACCAGGAAGTTACAGACAGCTTTTGGTTTCACAGCAGGATCAAGCAGAGGGAAATCAAAGTCTCAAGATAATGAGCTCTTATCTAAGTACCAATATCATCTTAAGGAGCAAACTAAATATGTAGAAATCTCTAAATCTCATCAACTAAATGACATTTGAAAATATGCCTTTCAACATTTTTCTACTATGAAGGCACTACTGAATATTTTGCTGCTACCAAATCAACACGTTGATATGCACCTAATTGACTTTAATTGAAAATAAAGAAACAAAGCAACCACCATGAGAAAACTTCCAATTTTTGCAATCTTTGTAAGTTATTTTTAAACATCTAAAAAAAAGAAAACCCTCAAACTCATCCCAAAATGGACAAAATTACAAGTTTTAAGGCAAGTTCTTGGCAATATTTTTTTGAATAGTTGAAAATGAATCCTGATCATTTGTTCTTTTTTTTTTTTAATAGAAGCCTTGTCATATACATGTGGCCATCTCTTCACTTTCACCCCATTCGAATTAAAATGCGTTTTATGAAATCTAAACTGATGATTCTGATATCAGAATTTAGTTGGGAAAATTCCCTTGGTCATAGCCACTGCTGGAGCACGAGGTCACAAGAGCTCTTTAATTTCCAAGTTCTTATGTATTCATTCCACACAGGCATGCTTTATTTTACCTGCCTCTCTAGACCCACATTGTTTTAAAAAATATTTCTGTTAAATGAGTGTTTTTCATCAGTAGCTAATCAATTAATTAATGATTTCTTGGTAAATGTGGAGATAAATAAGGCACACCCAGCTCTCCAATGAATTATGATCCAAATAGCATTAGAAGACGTGTGTGCGTGCTACACATCCCTACAGAAGAAAGTGTGTGCTCAGGGCCGTTAAGTATTAGACAAAAATGCATGGTATTCCAGTGGTGGGAACATTTCCAGTGAAGAGGAAGAAATGAATGCTTTGGGGGGACTTACTGTGTGAACCAGGCACCATTAGGCACCAGACACACACCACCTGTTGGTGGGTGATTCTCTTCCACAGTTGAGACGAAAGAGCTTAGAGAGGCTAATAAGTCACTTGTCTACAGGTCTGTCACCTGGGGTCGACTGCCTGAGCACTGGTTCATGTCTCTTTTAACTTCCAAAGTATCCCACTCGGAACAACTCATATTGTCATGTGGGTCACATGCTGTCACAGTATCCAGCACAGAGTAGGTGCTCAGCCACCATGAGCTGCCTGGTCAAATGAGGAACAAAAGAGAAGGGGTCACTGCTGCTGTGTACATTCATGTGAGGGTCTGAGGACCTGCTGGTGGAAGGTGTGGTATCTCTCTCTGCCTGGGCCTCTTATTCATCATGTGTGAAATGAGGTCAATGATTTCACTTCTTCCCTCAGTTTCTGAATGGTATATATATATATATGAAATTATCAGGAATTTGTTAGAATGGAAACCATTACAGAAATGCAACAGTTTATTATCATTTTTATTAGTTAGGCCAGATTCATTTAGATTTTGCTAAAAATCACAGACTTGACAATTTCCACTGCCAATAGGCTACTGGATTCCATGTCAGCAATTTTTGAAATTACAAAGTACATAGGCCTTTGGACTTCAAATCTCCTGAGAAGAAAATGAAAGCACATATCAGAGTGGGGGATAAGGAGGGAGGGAGTATAGGAGAAGGTGAGGAAGAGAGAGGGAGGGATGAGGGAGGGAGTGTAGGATTAAAATGTGGGGGAAGGAGGAAGGAGGAAAGAGGGAGGGACAGAGGGAAAGAAAGAGAGACAGAAAAGAATGATATGGATGAAATAAATGAATGAAAGTGCTATACTAGAGTTTTGAAATTTTACAAAAGAGTTAAATAGACTGGCAATTTTTTAAAAATGAAGATAAAGTAATGTTTTGGTAGGGGACGGGGAAGGAGCTCTTCAGAAAAAGGGAGTCCTGTGGCAATTTGGAGCATTAAATTTCAAAGCCCTTAGGTGTTCATGAACATGACCTCTGAAATGGCTCCTCTCTACAGTGGTATTTCACCGGAATAGCTGTTTGTCCAAAAGGATTCTATTGTCCATTCTAGAGTTCGGACATTTCATTTAGGTCTTCATAATTCCAAATACCTTACCACTATCAAAAAAAAAAATTGAACTCATGGGAAAATCAAGTCACCCCCTGTACTAATTTGCATTAAACAGGAATGAAACCTTAAAATCTCTATGTCAATGCTTTAGGTGACCCAGTGTGTTCCTTTGGCATCCTCCAATAACCTTTGCTATGGGACAGGCATAACTAACTAGGTTGAAAATGTTCCTGGTTTTGTTTAAATAATGCAAGAACTAATGAGTATGCCAAACTAATTATTGCATTACTTCTAGCCACTGGTCACTATTCATCCAACTGCCCTTCCCTCTTTCCCGGCCCTCCCCCACAGAGTCAGTGCCAAGATCCCAACCAAGCCCTGACCTAGCACTTCCCTTGTCATTGCCCAGGACCGTGGCTTAGACTAAACTGGCTCACATCAGTTTGATTCTAATTTGGGTTTTAATGTATTTAATTTGAAGTTAAGCACCTACAGAAATGTCTTTAGTTGGAAATGTCCAACATGGATCCCGTCCCACGTTAAACTATTCAAATCAGAAAAGCCATGTTCCATCCTTGTACACTAGAAAAGCTTTTTAACAAGTACACATTTACTTCCACTTAAGCTGTTGGATCCTCAGAACTGCTTGGGTATCTAAACATATATAATATAGATAATGTCCATGGAAAAATAGGTCCTAACACACCTGAGGTTAAAAAAAATCAAGACATTTCCCTTTTGAGTTTATGGCACAACCACCAACGTACAACTCCAATGACCTGATTTCCACTTCGCCAAATAATTACAAATGCATTTCTCAATTTAGCAACTGGGGTACTCATCCTGTAAATTGATACTTGCTTATTGAGGTTCACTTTTAAACTCTGGAGCTCTGCTCTGACATTCAGTAAATCAAATAGGTCTGTAGGTGGCCAGGTATATATTTGTTCTGAGTGCCAAAGTTCTATTTCAAGCGGTTACAGGAATCTGTGCTTTGAAGAGAGGGCCCAAGTTAGGGAATCAGACTCTGCCTCATTAATGATGTACTTACAGGTGATCCCTTTATCAGATTTGGTATATTGCCTTCTAAAAATATTTTGTAGAAATGAATTGCATTTCTCAGCAAATGCTATTTGGATTCACATACCACACTGCTGAAAGAGATTGCATTTGAAGCTAAATGTCCAAACTTAAAGACCAACCAAAAGCCTCCTTCAAAATCAAAGCTGCTGGGCATTGCTGAATTGAAAGAAGTCAGAATTCTAAGGGCTGACTCTAATTTGAAAGGTTTCCGATTAGGGAGGTCCAATTATATTCATTAATCATTTTCTAACAATAATGATCCCACTCGAATTAAGAAGAGCCTCCCCATCACTTCCTCTCTGATGACAATGCTTTTAAAATTTTTAATGCCTTTCAGATCGAGATTGTGCATTAGCTTATCTTCATTTAAAATGTTTGCATAGGCTTTCACACAGGGTAACTTCGGGGCAATTAGGTATGGGTAAAATTAAAGTGAGGCAGGCACAAATTCATTTTAATGATGTAAAGTCAACAGAAAGCAAGTTTCTATCAGGCAATGCTGCCTCATAAAAAGAAATGTTCTAAATAGTTTCCCAAATCTCAAAAGCCAACAAAGTCAGCGATCCCAGAAAAGTGGACTTCTGAGAGACAAGAGGCCAACTACAAGTTTAGCTCGGCCCTACACCTTGACCAGGAACAGGCAAAGCACCTGGGGCTCATGTTTTGTCGCAAGAAAGGCTGAGTGGAATGAGGCATGGCCAGGTTTGGAGAGCTGACAGAAACTGCAGTTACAACTCAGCAAAGGAGAAGGGAAAACAGGCCCTGGATATAAACTCTGCACTTAGAAATACCCGAGAACGACATGTAAAATGCACATGGGCCGAATTAATGTAGCAACGCTCCAGAAACCTTCCAGACCCTCCCCTCCTGCCAAGCAAGTGAAGTAGAAAAGGTAACTCTACGTGGGCAACTCTTGAGTTTCACAAACACGTAAAGCAAGAGCTCAAAACATGGCATTTTCACCTCAACGATCAATCCATTCAGCTGCTGACTACTACACAGACAGATACACTCCTGCTCATAATCACGGCAATAAAGGACACGTATGCGGTATTGAGTGGGCAGAGAAAAGGATCTGGGACACTCTCATCTTACTTGCATAAGGCACTTCACCGTGTATACATCACCTGCATGCCCATCACCTTGGTATGTTTTTGTGTAGCCTTTGAAGGAAAGGAAAGCAGGGGTTACTTCTCCCTCTCACAGAGCCAAGAAATGCATGGCTCAAAGAAGAGATGTGACTTGCTGGATACAAGAAGACTCAAGACCACAAGTTAGATCAGCTGTGGCTGGTCAAGTTCTTGTCTGATCTGTCCACCCTGCTCACCTCATGCAAGGGTGTGGTGTAGCCAAATGCATATCCACTCTTCCTATCCACTATAGAACAACTGTATTTCCGATAATGATAACATCAAGAGGATAATATCTGCTATTTCCTGAGCACCACAATAGCTATGATACAGTCCACCAACACCTGAGTTTTGGGAATTTGTACCTACTCAAATCATCAATTTGTTGGAGTTTCTCCATACCAAGGGGAAGAAAGCCAAATAATACGGGTTAATATCATTTTATGGAAGTATTTGATCAGAGAAATACAGAGTGTTCACTATTGTAAACCAAATCCCAAGGATCTTGTTTTGAAAATTTTCCTTTTTTACATAAGGAGTAACCATGCCTTGATCTATTCTGAAGATTCCAATCTTGCTACACCACTAGGCTGGTTCAAAATGCCCACCATCCTCCATCCAACCACCCATCTATCCATTCATCCATCCATCCACCCACCAATATCCACCCACCCAATTACATACATGTATGAAATACCTACTCAGCGCCCAGTCTCACACAAGACCGCGTTGCTCTTCTTTAGACTTTCCATTCTGCATCCTTCTCAGCCTTTTCCTTCCCATGTAACCTGTGAGATGCAGATTCACATGACACTGGGCTGTGGCCCATCTTGGCAGGGGGTCTTTGGCACTTCCATTCAAAGACTACGGAAGTCAGGAACAAGGTTTGCCCCCGTGGCGTGTGTGCTAAAAGTACTTTCAAATAATTACCCATATTATTTGGGAGAAAATAACTGCAGAGCAATGAAAAGCTGAATGGAAGGGCTTTTGTTTGCTCAATGAGCATTTATTCTACCAGTTTTCTTAAAATTAGGATCACATACATTTAAGCCCTGCAATCAAAATACTCACAGGACACAAAGCCAATGAGAGTCACCTAGATGATGACCAGCTGAGGAACTTTTGATTTTAAACCCAACCACCCATTGCCACCCTCCTTTTACTTCTTCTCTAAATATCATGTTCGTAAAACTACATTATGAGTTTGTACAACTACAGCATGTATTTGTCACCTGCTATTTTTGTTCTGTTGTTACACAGGTGTGTGTGTGTGTGTGTGTATACTTTTGTGTGTGTGTGTGTGTTTCTGTGTGAATATGGATGTCCTGCCCAAATCTCGAGGCAACCACCAGTAAATCAATACAGACCATGGGGAAATATGGTAAGATGGTTTCAGAAAGCCCTCTGGAGGGGAGGGTAAAACAAAGAGACCACAAATACCCATTATTCACACGCATACACAGAAATATGCATGCACACATGCCCACAGCCATGACTCTTTCAGCACACTGTGATGGACAACATCAATAGAGAACACTTGCCTCATTTTCTAATTTGCTTTTCCTAGGAATCCAGTATGGGATATTTCCCAGTTAATTTTGCCCCATATGCTCATTCCCTGTTATATACTGGGGATTATTTTAAAACAAATAACTTGTTGGTGGGAATGGATAGAAGAAAGACCACACGTGTTTAAAAAAACAAAAACAAAAACAAAAAAACTAGCTCTGCAGCCAATCCCCCTGCTCGTGTTTGGCACCTGGCAACATAACCACGTGACTTCTGCTGACTAGTTTTATGCCTTGCTACTCTGAAATGGGTATTACCGTCCTTGTTTCATAGACAAAAAAGCCAAGACTGAGGGCTTGAGAAACTTGCCCAATTCACATAGCTAGAGGTGACAGAGTTGAAATTTGAATGTGGCTTTACCATTTTCCTAAGCCATTTTTTTCCTGCTATGCCAGAGGTCTCAGTTTGGGGTGAAGGGACTCCCTGGAGGCTATACAGGTGGTCTTCAAGAAATCTAAGCAATCGTATATACACGTGTTTGGACTTGTCCAATCGGGGAAAGGAACTGGAGGTTTCATCAGCTTCTCAGAAAGGTCTAAGGCTCCTGGAGATAAAGAACCCCAGAGCTTCATAGAACTTGGTGTAGATCGTGACACTTCCCCAGAACTATCCTCGATCTGCAAGCTAGCTTGCCCCTCTCCGTTCTCTGGGCTCCTGGAACCCTGGTATTTGGTCTCATTCTGTGGTTATTTGTGTGAATATATTGGTTGCCCCAGTAGAGTTAAGTTTTTTGAATGTAGGGTGCAATCTTGTCCAACTCTGTCGCCCCCAAAGCCCCAGCACCGTACTCTGTACATCAGGGGTGTTTGACAAGGTCAAACAAGGCTGCTTCAGTGACTGGCTGCTCCTTACCCAAACTCTTTTTACTTCTACTCTTCATCTTTGGTCATCTAATTCCCCTCACCTAGAGGGCTCCCCTCCTCAAGCCCTAGCCTTGTTGGCTGGTCAGTCTCAGGGTCCTCATCTTCAAGAAAGGCCTGTACCTAAAATACCCTCTGTTTGTCCCTTGTTACCCTGCCGGAGAAGACGCGTTTTCTTGTGACTATTTTCTGTTTGCCGCGGACACACTATGGACTCTTTACGTCTTCCGTGGATTCATTTACTTATTCAGCACATGTTTAATGAGCACCTTTTCTGTGCCAAGCATCTGACTGGAATTGGCAAAAACCCAGCCATCTCTTCTAACATTTTTGAGTCCTCCATAAAGACTGAAACTACATTATGCATGGAGATGTGCTCACTACATAATGAATGACTGAATAACAATCAATGTTACCTGGAGATTTCTTTTGTTCTTCATAATGGCTCAGAGCAGGCTAGTTCTAGGCCTCCCATCTTTAGAAACATTGATTTTCTTTGAAACCAGTATGCTTATTCAGAATTATAGGGTTTATTAAGCTTAAAAAGTACTTTCTAATTAACTTATATAGTTGAGAAAATAATTGCTTTCATATTTATATTCGAAATCAAGAGTCACATAAATGGCACTAAGAGGCTTCAATAAACTAAAGTAAGTGCCTCCTTGCCTGGGGAATGGAGAGTTCAAAGCTTGTAATTCAGAAAGCTACAACCTTGGGATTTTACATACCTGGAAAGGGAGGGGGACAGGGATGATGATGGAGACTTTTTCTAAGGAGAACCAAACAGCATAAGAAAAAGCAGCATGGGCTGATCTAAATGAAGGGTATTTAGATCAGCAAGGTACACAGGTAGGGGCACTTCCATTTGGCATGACTAAGGTCTCAGCTGTCCTGGATGTTACTCAACCAACTGAGGAAATGAGGCCATACATCTGGGATGTCATTCTGTCAGTGGCCTCCCAGTTTCCAAGATTTTTTTCCAAATACTACATAAATGAATAATTAAAGAGGTAATTGAAAATAAATATTGAGAGTTTTCCTAAACCATGTTCTCAAGGCATTTTTATCCCATTTAAATTTTAAAAGTAATTATATTGCCTACTGCCAAGAAAGTTAACACTAATTATTGGAATAAATAATGCTGTACAGATTAAATAGGACTGCAAAGACAAAAATGCCTAATGGCATATTCAAAATAGGACTCACAACACTGTTATTTCTAGCTCTAAGTACTATATCCTCTTGATTTATGAAGATGCAATTTTTAAGCTTCTATTAGTGAAATCTTTTTTTCCCCATGCCACTTTGACTTAACTATCAGATTGCCATTAAAAAAAATTATAGTAATCTTTTCTCAGCAGTGACGAAGTATAATTTTTGCTTATTTTATTATATGGCTTTTATGTGTCATATTGTTATATGGTTTGAAAAGAAATATATTTGTGTCTATCTACAGAAATCACATAATAAATTATGTTGCAATTAAAATCCACAAACTAAGTGTAACATTTCATTGGTAATTTCTTCCTAACTCATTATACATTTTGCTGTCTCAAAGCTTTAATAAAGAACACATGGACATTTTGACTAGGATTAGGACTAACTCTATTTAAGGACTAAACAGTGCTGAAGCAAATGGAGAGTATTTTTTTGGTTTTGTTTTGGTTTGGTTTTGGTGTGTGTGTGTGTGTGTGTGTGTGTGTGTGTGTAGACGGGATTGGCCTTCAATCTTTCAATATTCCCAAACTCTACAGGCTAATTCCAAGAAGATTCAATAACACACTGTAACTGCAATTTCCTTTCTTTTCCTCCCAGAAGGTAAAAAGAACATATTTATGTGGTAGGGATGCTTTTTCCTTCATAAGTCAAAATACGAAAACTAGATGCTATTTTTTTCACATAGTAATATATTTGCTGCAACACCTATGAAGGAACTTTAATCTGTATCTTTGAATAGTGGAGACTGGCCAAGTTCCATGTTGCACGTGATTATTTTTGGTGCAATTACTCTCAGATGAAGGTTTTACTTATGGCTTTCAAGGACTTGCCCATTCTTGAGCAAGGAACTTGAAGCCTAATAGCAGACTGATGTATCTCTTTGAAGCCAGTGGAACTGGTTGGCTTTGCAGAGTTCTTCCATCATGAAGGTTCTCTAATTCTAGAAACCATACCATTGCTCTTTAGGCTACTGACCACTTTTTCCTTTA
Organism: Lontra canadensis; assembly: GCF_010015895.1. Classification (NCBI taxonomy): domain Eukaryota; kingdom Metazoa; phylum Chordata; class Mammalia; order Carnivora; family Mustelidae; genus Lontra; species Lontra canadensis. The sequence goes on from NW_022631341.1 coordinate 109,070, forward strand.
ACTTAATATCCAGAGCTATGAGTCTAGAGTTCAAACCTCAGCCCTGTAACTGGATACAGTGAGGCCTTTGATGAGAACTTTTCCCACCTGGCTTCTATGTTTGCCACTGCCTAAAAATGAGGCTCTCAGCTCCCGAAGTCTGGGTATAGAAGAATTTCCAAATAAGGAAATAAGTAGGAGTTACAGAGAGAAGGTAAAACAGTTGAGGATAGAAGAAGAGTAGATAAGTAAAATAGAGTAAATACATTATGATCTTTTCCTGTATTTGAAAAACACAACTTCAATCCTGGTAACCATGGAGCACAAACATGTTGTAAACTCAATTCTGCTCCTTTCTCCTGCTTCCACCTTAACCATGACCTTAACTGAAAAGGCAATGACCATGTCCACCAAATAAAGGTAAGAAAGCAAAGCTTAACAGTTTCTAAGGTAACAATTTATCTAAATAGCCAGTTGCAATAACCATACTCCAACTCCACCAAAGTCAAAGGATGCAATTTCTCCCTGAAGATTGTATCATGGCTGGGAGGAGGATAGTGTTGAGTGTAAAGTTACACCAACACTCCATTGTAAGCACATTCCCTGTGGAGACAGCGTGAGTCTAAAGAGAAAAAAAATCTGGAAGGATCATAGCAGAGTCCACAGCAATCATTACAAGAGAAATTCAACGAAATGTGTTTGTTTAATTTTCAAAAATTATAGCATACAAAACAATGTGGTATTTCATATACTCCATGACTTACAGAAAATTGTCACTTCCAATTCTGTGATTTCTATGAAAGTATTCAGCATAGTTTCCCATGTTCCCTGAAGTACTAGCATTTTTCTGAGTTAAGATATTAATTTTTAAGTGAAGAACCAAAAAAGTCATCTATAGGAAATAAATCCTTCATCAAAGCATGAGAAAATAATCGTGACTTTTTGTACAAAGACTTGCACAAAAAGCACTGTGCAAACATTAATCAAATATCATGACATTCAAAGCCTATAATATCATGACAACATAACAATAAAAGAGATAGAAGAAACTTACCTGCTTTGTGAGGATTTGGGTATCAAAGTAAAGAATCTTGGGTAATGGTGTCCCTATCCACTGACTGCCCAAGCTAGAAACCTCAAAGTCATTTTAGAACCTCTCTGCCAGCTTCCTCTCAATGGTCCATCTAACTGATCCCTGAATCTCATCAAATCAACCTTAAAAATCTCCAAAATGGCCCTAATTCAAATTGCTGGCATTTCTGGCCTGGAACATTTTAATAGCTTGCTCAGTGCTCTTTTCTGCCTAAAACCTAACCAGCCCTATCATGCCTGCTACTCCCTTCCTGCAATCCTGGCCAATCCCTCCTCTGGCATGACTTATCTAAAACACCACCTGCCATGCTTAGAGCATTAAAAGGCTCTTCAACACCTAGGGCTGACACTAAGACCCCAATTCTCCCAACCAATCTTCTACCCAAACTCCCCAAACAGAGTGGATTATTTTGCCTCTCAGGAATCACCAGTCCCATTTACAGCCTGATGTAGGCTGACATTGTAGGAAATGTTCTTACCACCACTTCACCAAGACAACTTCCAATCATGCTTTCAAGAGCCAGCACACCAGTTTCTACCTTCTTGAAGAGGCTTTCCTGAACACTTCAGACAGTCTTAACCATTCTCTCCACTCCCAAAGAATACTCAACAACCATCTATTATATTTCACTGTGACTTTTCTGTTTTTGTGTCCACATCCCCTCACTTAAACTACTTAAGATCAGGCAACATGTCTTCATCATCTCGGCCTTCAAGCTCCTGGCATAGCGCCCAGCACACAATGGGTACTCAATAAAAGTCTGTCGAATCATTGAATGAATAAAACAAACAGATAAAATAAAATGTCTTATAGACATTCTAACAGACCTTTCCAATGATGTAGATGACAATATTTTCAGATTTAACATATCACAATTCATAATATCAGACTCAATGTGAACAACTCAAAATATTACACTTTTTTTTAATGTCCTTCTTGGGCCAAATGTTGTGCTCACATATCCAACAAGACCATTTCCTTTGAGATTTATAATAGGTGGATTGTGGATTCAAATTGAATTCTCTAACATGGATCTTCTTTACCCATTAATCTTGCCTGGGAGGATGTTAGATTTATTCATCATCCCGAAGATCTGAAGATCACATTTGTTCAAGCAAATCAAGCAGAGCTGCAGAGAGACTCTATGTAGGTACGCTTGGTGAGACCCTACTCAGCGTAAGCATCCTGGTCTGTGTCTCCAGTGGGTCCCTGGGAGGGCATTTCTGGGTATCCCAGAGGAGGCCAGCTTCACTGGTAAGTTTGCCTGAAGATCTGGATGAATTAGATGCTGACAGGCAAAGGGAGGTCCAGCTGCAGGTTTGCTCTAAAGCCAGCACCATTTCCTTAAAAGCAGCTTCAGGAGTCATTGTTCACATGTGTAGCCTATGTGAATGGTGACTCCCGAGACTGTACAAGATGGCAGCTGCCTTGGCCACCCCCGACCTCATTAATAAAATTACGACACAGTTGTAACAATTCTTCTACGGTACATACTTCAAGCAGCGAGCTATCGTGGCATCCCTCCATCACAGGAGCATGGCCCTTGAAACTCCACCAACTTCTAAGGCTTTATTTTAGTTCATTTGATCGGGCTAAGATCTCTCTCCCTTCTTTCCATCAACCCACATATATTAATTTTTTGAAGCCTTAGCTCAACTTCATTTCATCTTTAAAGCCTTGAGAAGACAGATCCTTTCTCCTAGCAGCTGTTCAGAGCCTAGATACTACCCTAGAAGACCACCGGCTTCTCAGGCCTCTCAGGGAGATACGTGTACAAATGCCCCACCCCCACATATCAGCCCCAAAGAGCCCATGCAGACTGCCACAGACCACTGGTCCTTTTGTCCCATTGAAGACAAAGTCTCAGACTGTGCAGGATGACTTGCTCTTCCTGGGATCTAAAAAAAAAAAAAAATCCTATCACCCCACACTCAATTCAAATCCATACTTCAGTGCCCCAGGAACCTAGGCACTCCCATTCTAAGACAGCAAAAGACAAATCATCATCACCTCATGAGTTATCAAGGAAAAAGAACCCTCCTGAATGGTGATGTGATTTGTAGTGTGAAAGGTATTTCTGATTCTGCATGCAGAGCTTTCTTATCCACCTGTATAAGACCTAATGAAGTCTCTACTCCAGGGGCCAGCTCTACCTTGACTACTGACATCTCTCCTGTCTCTAGGATCCTGCCCTCTACCTGCTGCAGGGCTGACCTTTCTCCCTTCTCTGCTCAAAGCCATCTTCCTGTTGATGACACACAAAGGATACCAAATGTATCTTGCTTTCTGAGGCTTTGTCTAGATCTGGTCCAGGGGTCAGCATACTACGTTCTCTAAGTTGGATCCAGCCCACTGCCTGGTTTTGTATGGCTCATAAGCTAATGTATGGCTCATATGCTCCAAGATGGTTGAAAGAAATCAAAAGAACATCTCACGACCCATGGGAATACATGGTATTGGAGTTTCGGTATTCAAATGTAAGTTCACTGGCACACAACCATGCCCATTCGTTCAGGTACCATCTCTGGCTGTTCTCACATGACAGTGGCAGAGTGGAGTACCTGACACCGGCCGGATGGCCCACACAATGGCAAATATTTATTTCACAGAATAAGCCTGACCACCGAAGCTCTCCTTCATAATTGAGTCCATTGCATCGACAAATTCTTTCTTCTCTATCCCTTAATCAGAAAAAAAACCACCTTTATTCTTACTATCCTAAAATATTTTTAAAAATCACTTTTCCACAGTTGTACTTTAATCATGCATCCACAAAAATGATCTCGCTAATAGGCAGTCAAGGTGAAGAGCTTAGAGAACTAGGCTCCAAACCTGAAGTGGCTTCTGAGATGGGGTAGTCCTCAGCCTCCACTGTACCAGCTTGCGTTTTTCACAATGAACGCTGCCTGGCCTCCCTCTATTCCTGGTCTGGGAAGTGAAGGAATGACCCCTCTCATAGTGGGTTGACTAGTGGCCCCCAAAATTCACGTCTACCCAGAACCTCAGAGGGTGGCTGTTTGGAAATCTGGTCTTTGCAGACATTAAATTGTCTTGGATACTGAGTGGGCCCTAAATCTGATGACCCAAGTCCTTACAAGAAGAGGAGAGGACACAGAGAGACCTACAAAGGAGAAGATGGGTGATGGGAAAGACAGAGATGGTAGTGATGCTGCTATAAGCCAAGGGTCGCCTGGAAGCTAGAAGAGGCAAGAAAAGATTTGCCTGTAGAGCAAGTGGGGGCAGTTCAAGCCTGCCTTTACCTTTGTGCATCTCTAGCCTCCATAACCATGTGAGAACATACTTCTGTTATTTTAAGCCATCCAGTTTATGATACTTTGTTAGGGCATCTCCAGAAAGCTAATATATCATCCATTTCCAGAGTCTTACACATTTTCAAAGACCTTTCAGAGTTATGTAGCTCGCTTAAGCCCACAGTCACTTTCTGGGCAGGCGTCCATGGCTGACCTGCATTCTTATGCAGACATCCAGGGAGACTCACCCTCGTAGTACCTACAAATACAAGCCAGGGATCCTGTCTGTCCTTTGTTAACTACTCTTGCAATTTGATGATCTGTAAGCTTTTTCCATCAGTCTACTTGGTGCAGGTGGGGGAGGTTAGTCAAGCACTTGAGAGAAGTCTTACTTGTACCTTTTACAGCAATCATGTTCATGCCTGCTTTTTACCGACCTCTCATTCACATGTCAGGTTTAGCTCCACAGTGGTTGAGTTTCAGTCCCAGAAATCCAAATTTGAGCTATGCTCTCTGAGCACTCTGCTAAAGTCATCTTACCAAATGGGCAAAAACTCAGAAAATTTATGAACCAAGAAAAGATCCTCTAACAAGTTGTGTCATATGTTACTCATTTAGGAATATTGCAAAAACACTACTTCTCACCATATTTGCAAATGAAAAACACATGACTGTAACCTGTAATACCACAAGAAAAATTGCTCTTTTGGTATGCTTGGCCCCAGACTTTTGAAATATGAATCCAGCAAGAGAATTTCAGCTTAAGCTAGATTCAGCTCATTATTCTCTTGCCCCTTACGTGCCAGCAGAGAAGCTACTTTGAGAGAATTAACCCATATATATACAGTAGCATCCTGGGCACCAAATGCCATCAAGGAAATGGCACCGAAGACCTGGCTTCTAGTCCCTGAAGAGTCCCTTGCTCGCTGTGTGACTTTACACAAAAAACTTAAGTCTCTCTCAGACTACACTTCTTATCTATGAAAAGGGGATAATGATAATCCTGGACTCTCTTAGAATAGTATCCAAATAAGATGGCTACAGGGAGGGGAAAAGGAGGAGATGTTGGTCAAGCAGCACAAAGTTCCGGTTACACAAGATAACTAAGTTCTAGAGATCTACGGTACAGCATGGTGACTATGGTTAGCAATACTGTACTGTATACTTGAAATTGGCAAAGAGAGTAAACCTTAAGTGTTCTCACCACGCACTCCCAAAACAGCAGCTATATGAGGTGATGGATATGTTAATTTGTTTGATCATAGAAATGATTTCATAATTTTCATGTATGTCAAAACATCTTGAATACCTCAAACATACACAATTATTACTTGTCAATCACACCTCAATACAGGTGGGGGAAAATAAGATAATGTATGTGAAAGCATTTGTAAATTATAAAGTAGAAAAGGGAGAGGTTTTTTATTATAGTCACTTATATTATAAACTCCATTTGGTAATCAAAGCATGGTACTTCTTAAAAAGATAGTTAATTAAAGATTATTTGTTTTCACATCAATTAAAAAATACTAAAGAGACTTACAAGAGCCATAATGAGTTTATAACTCCTCTCTAAAGCCCTTTGCATTCACTATTTGGGTTGAATCAATATGGTTATCTACTTGCCAATTTTTCTTATTCTTTAACACAAAATGTGAGCAGCCTGTTTTTATGACTGGCTCAGAATGTACTAAGCTAATCGATATATCCAGTGATAACAGGATGATTTGGAACACACGTAACAAAAGCTTATCACTTTACTGCGTACTGAATCTGTCAAAATATTTTCCGAGAATTAATGTGAAAATAGAAGTTCTCCATCTTTCATGATGTGAGTGGGTGGCGACAAAGGGATTAGCAGACTATTTCCTGAGTTCACAGCTTGGTGTTTTCCGGTGAAGTATAGCAGATAACTGTTTATCTTTTTTTAAAAAATGAGTTGAATCTGGGCCGAACTAGTATCCAATCCCCAAAGAGGATCCAATTCTAGTTTCCCCTTAGTTACCTTGTCTTAAAATTTCCCCAGCTGTTCTGAGGGGTGGCAGTAAGGGGATGGTGCAGGCAGAGATCACATCCCTCCACACTGTCCCCAGATTCTTGGTGGGGTCTGGATGACAAGGGGACCGCTGCAGTCACTTCACAAACAAGGCAGGTTTGGGCCCATCACCCTCAGGGATGGACAGCTGGAAGAAACCGCATTGGTGAGCTAGTGTGAAATCCCCACAAAACAAGAGCCAAAATCACTCTCAAGTTCACAGAGCAAGTAAAGGCCAGATTTGGAAACCACAGCTCAGTAGGACCTCATCTAAACCCTGTTTGCTACTACAGCACGTGCTTCTTCACATAAGATTGGCTTTCAGCTCTCTTCTAGAGATGTACCGAAATGATGAATACATGGTGATGTTTTAAAATGTGTGATTTTAAAAGAGGACTAAAATTTGCATGGTATAGGAATTAAAGGGTTTTAGTTTTTCCTTGTGGAATAAAAATAAGTCAATCTTTTGGCTTCTTTCCAACCAAAAGAATGTTCAAAGTGACAAGGGATTTAAAATCACAGAACACCAAAAAATAGCATATATTGTTCCAGAATGCCAAGGGCAAGAATCACTCACATACAGCCTTAGAAAAGGAAATACAGATGCTACCGAACAGAACTTGAGGAAATGAGAAGGGGAAAAAAAAAAACCCAAAACAAAACATAACTGGGGATCTTCACGATCTTTCCTAAGCCCAAGCTGAGCTCTAGACCTCAGTTGGCCTAGTGCTGATGAGCAAATGGAGGGCAAGGGACAGTGCGGAGTGGGGGCACCAAGGAAGAAGAACATGGCTGAGAACCATAAAGAGCCTGGGGAAAGCATGGAGAGGAAAAGCTGATGTCTCCAGAGCAAGACACTCTTACTAATCACGCAGCACCTCTGACCTCACCATCACAAACAACACAAGGCTCCATGACCTATCTGCATTCCCGGCTTCCCTTTCCAGAGGAAATATGTGCCAAGGTCAAGGCCTCTGGGGCACCCCGAAAGGGGGAGGACTTCCAGAGGGATATTCATTCATTTCCAACACGGTGAGAATAAGACCTGTCTTAGCTTTGGACTGGATACTAGTTCATTTCTGTAAGAATGAGCCAAAAAATTAAATAAACTTGTGAGGTACATCAAGTGGAAAATGATCATAGCGGTCGCACACAGCAGCTGGTGATCCACCATTCTTTGAAAGAGCGGTCTGTGTGGTTTCTGCGGAGATGCCCGTGCATACTCAGCACACAAATGCTAAGTTCCCAGCGTTTTCTGCAGTTCTCACACAAGGGACTTGAGCTTCCTATCTACCTCATAATAAATAAAGGTAATTATACCCATGGTGTTCACTGCATAGGATACAAACCAAAACGGGCACAGTCACAAATGTGGGCCATAACTTTTTAGCTGGTTGACAAAGCCAGCCACTAAAATTAGCTAAAGCCAGATCCCATCGTTCGTATCAGTTCCATTAAACTCTTCTAAGAGCCTCCTAATGTTGAGGCATTCAGAGCCTTGGATGGCCTTAGGTCACAGCCAAGAGCAGCTTGTAAGGAAAATAAACCTTTATGGTGATGGCACTCTACCCATTAGTACTGTACTTATGAAAGCTTATTGACCTAGGATGGAAATACTACCTGTCATCGATCCTTTCATTTCCATGCAATTATTCACTTCCCAAACCAGGCTACCGACGAATTGCACCCAAATGCAAAGCTAGCCACACCAAAAGATTTTTATCCTAATAAGAAACGTAAGCAAAAACATACGTCATGAAATCACACATAAATCTACATTTAATAACAAATTCATTTCCTAATAAAATACCATCTGCAAGCTACCCCCAGTTTCCATTTGATATATATCAGTCTTTTACTGTTTTCAGATGCAGTTCCCAGAAAATTCTCCTAAGCTCAACTGCAGAACATATCAGTCTTTTTTGGCGGGTTGGGGATGGGGAGTTGCCTGGAATGTTAGTAAATTCTGTAAAACTAAGTCTTTAAACAAATTACTTTGTTCCAAAATCATACTTCAATTGAAATGCTGACCTTTTGCAATAAAGTTGCTTAGACTCCTAGAATCCTTATCATTGATAGAGAAATCCACCCCAAGGGACTATTTTGAGGATGGGCCGAAATTAAAATTTCCCCACTATATACACGACCATAGACACACAAGCAAACATACACACACAGGCTCATTCCATTTCAGTAATGGTTTTTGTCCCTCAACTCACAAGTATATTCCTATCTGTTTATTTGTACATCGTAGAATGCTGTGTTTCCTGGTGTTCAAACCCCACCCACCCCACTTTGCCCCTCTGCTCCCAAAAGCACTTCACTAATACATGGAACAGCCTCTTTCCCTAGATCCAGGGACAGAGTGGGGAGTATTCAGAGAGACCCTGTGACTGCTTTCTGGACAAACCCTTTTAGCAGTAACTCCAAGGAATAACGCTACCACTCATCAATGATGGCTACTTTGACTGGAGACCCAGATCCCAATGCCTGGACCTCTTGGCACCAAAGACTGGGGCTGAATTCTCATGCTGAGTGCTTTTGAAAAGTGCATCCAGATTTGATAGGGTGAATTTTCAGACTTGTCGGAGTTTCAGCCACATACAATCTATTAGGTACAAAGCTCCATAATGTTCCACCCTGTCTATATTTATGCCCATGTTTGAATTTACACCCTTGTAAGCTCCCGGGCAGGCTGTTGGACCTCTTACTGCCTTTCGTCCTATCCTCAGTTTCCCACTATTCTTGAAGCCAGTATGTTCTCCTGACTTTAGGGCCCTAAGCCTCTGTCTCACCCCTTTTTCAAATCCTTCCTTGAGACCTAGGTTTTAAAATAAGTATCTTCTCCACTGATCTCTCATCATTACTTTATTGGACCTGACCCATTTTTCATACAAGGCTCTACCAAAATCTATTTGTACCATCACCAAAGGCTGAGTGCACATAGCAGCTCCTCGGATCATCATGTCCAGAGCTGAAGACAGCTCAGACTCTCTTTGGACATGCCCCTCTCATTGGTGTGCCAAAGCACTGAGGGGAAAAAAAAAAAAAAGCATGAAGTCATTTCTGAGTCTGGGTCAGCCATGTTGTGAATGTACAAGAGAGAAGATTACAATGGAGTGAATCTCACTGGGTCTGTGACCTGTCACTTGGCTAACGAGGTATGGACACAAGCTGATGGGCCTCTTGATGCACCAGTGCCATTCCCAGACCAGCCCTGAGTGATGGCACTGCCGTAGATATCAGGGCAAGAAAAGGGACAAGAAGCCTCTCATTATACTCCTCTCTCAAGGCAGGCTTCTGTTTGGATCTTAAGCATTATGATCCCATATGAAGTCATCCCCTAGAAATTAGGATGAGGACTTCCAAACAACTGTGTAGGAGCAGAGCAGAGTAAGACATAGGCAGACAGGGTACCATTCAAGAGATAAAACTGATGATGGATTTGCTAGTATTTGTTTCCCTTGGTTCATATTAGTTGATTAATGCCATGGCTTAGAAAATGTACTCAAGTAACCATTTCTGAAATTCATTCATTTAACAAACATTTATTAAGTATCTACTATGTGCCAGGCATTTGCTAGGCGCTCGGGATACAGAGAGGAAGGAGACAACCCTTGCTCTCCAGGAGCTCACAGTCTAATAGAGGAGATAGACACATGACATGAGTGACTACAGTACATGAAGAAAAGTGCTAGTCAAGTTGTATGTAAAGTGTTAGAGGAGCCCAGAGGAAGCAGGCTGCAGTAAGCCTGTGGAGTCAAGGAAGATTTCACAGAGAAAGGAATAATCAAGCAGACTTGAAGGAGGAACAGGATTTCACCAGAAGACAAGGGAGGGTAGGGAAAGACATTCTAGGAGAGAGAACAGCAGGCACAAAAGCAAGGAAGTGTGATAACGCATGACATGACCGGAAACCACAGGTAGCTCCACGATGCTGAGACTTCGTCTGCATGTGAAGACATGGTAAAATGGGAAGTCAGAGAAGGAGCATGGAATCAGAGTGAAGAGCTTTGTATGCGGGACTAAGAAATCTGGACCTTGTCCTGGAAGCAATGAGAAGGCACAAAAGAATCCAAAGCAGGGAGTGACATGGCTGGATGTGCCCATGAAGTCAGCCCAGATGGAGGATGGTTTGGAAGAGAGGTGAGACCAGAGGGAAGGAGAGCAGCAAGGAGGGGCCGTCACAGGGGCCCATGGGCACTCTGAAGGCAGGGAGGGTAAAGAGCTGACAGGCTGGAGAGATACTTAGGAGGAAGCTTGACAAGACTTGATGAATGATGATACAAGAAGCAAAACCGCCTCAGGGTTGAAACGATATGAAAAGCATGCATTCCAAAAATACAATCCACAGCCCCACTCCTCCTTCCCACTTCATGGTCCCATTGTCCTCTGCAATCACCGTGTGTGCTGAATACGAGTAATGAGTAACGGCGCAAGAGCCAGAGGTGCACATGGTCAGACTTCTCTAATTCAGACCCCACTAACTTGGAATCTGCAACAATTCACATCGACTGTCTGGGCCTCCTATTGAGCAAAAATTTCAACCTACTTTCTTCCTCTGCATCTTTTCAAGCCTTTAGGCACCAGTAACAGGAATCTAATCTAAAAGCAGTAGCTTCTTCCAATCAAGCGCTGGCGGTGCTGCAGGCAGCCGCTTACATGGTGGCATCTTAGTGGCACCCAGTATATGTCCCCAACCCAGCAGCCACAAGGCCTGGGATCCAATCATTAGCGATTCATTCCTTTGGGAGAGGCTTGGGGCCCTCCGACTTCTCTTTTATAAGGCAATGATTCCAGAGATGGGTAGGACATTTAGTCATTCTAAACCCAAGGGGATTGTGGTTGAGCACAATGACTTTGGCTTCGACAGAAGGGATCAAGGTAGTGTAAGAGGGCTATGGAGGTACAGGTGGAAGACAGTGGTACAGAAGGGAAGACTGAGGGACATGGAAGGTAACATTAGGATCTTGCCAAGGAATGGCCCCACAAGCACTCAAGAAACCAAGATTCTTAAAGAATGCCTTCCACTTCTGATACCAGCAAATCACACTTTCACATTCTTGTACCTTAAGGAGCTTCTGTGTTTTATGCTTATGAGATGCTATTTGCTAGTGAAGGCCTATGGTGACTCCCAATCTTTTTGTGGACCTCACACTTCTTACGACCGATTACAATATCCAGTGTTATTAATTTGTACATATGACTACAAGTGCACTCTCTGAAACTCTTTCGTAAGTGCAACTTTTCACTCACTCAGACTGACCTTGTCTTTGGCCATTCCACATTATGGAGATTTAACTGTATTTGCAGAATGGTAATCACTCAAGTCACAAGCGACAGAAGATCGGGACACAGACTGACCTTGAAGAGTCTCATTTCTGGCTCAAGAAGGTAAATAAGAGCTGCTTGTCAATACTTGACCATAGAGGTTAGAGCAGTGAACTAAAAAAAAAAAAAAGAAGAAGAAAGAAACAAACAAACAAACAAAAACAAAACTTTAAAAAATTACTTACTTCATTTGTTTGGAGAATCGTGAACTTTGGCAGTTTAGGCTTTGAACTGGCTGCACTGGGTTTTCCGTCCAAGAGTGATCCAAATGACAGATTCCCAAAGCCGTTCTCAAATTCAATGGAAGGTTTCAGTGTTGGAGGGACGTCTGGTGCCTGATCCTGGCCATCCATGGGTCTGACATATGCAGTTGGCTTTTGCTGCCCCATGTTTGTTTTGCAGTAAAGCCCTGGTGGAAAGTTCTGAACTGAAAGGCCACTGCTGGGAGCTAATAAAGAGGAGGCAACTAGGGGAGACCCAGGAGCTTGCACTGTAAATTCAGATTCTTCTGATGAGATGGACTGAAAGATTTCTTTGAACGTATCCCCTGCACTGGACTTGAGACTACTGTCTTCCTTTGCAGACACGTTTGACTCTTCAGTGGCTCCAACCTGGGGCTGTTCAGCTGGGTAGACAAAGAAGTCTTCCAGTCGGGCTGGGGGTTGGTCCTGTGTAGACGGCGGCAGCTTGTTTGGCTGACCACTGGCCTGGTTGGCTGGGACAATGTTAGCATTATGACTATCCCGTGACCAGTCAGCTTTTGATTTCCTGTTGCTGTGTATGAGAGTGGAATTCAGTATCACGACGGAAGGTGGAGGCATTGGTGCTGAGGGATGAGTGCTATCCTGGTGAGGTGGGAGCATTCGGTTCTTTTGTTCTGGGAAAAAGCTTGGTTCATTTTTGTTGATGGGAGTCTGGGGCACAGAATTCTTTGGGATCCCCACTAGATGATTCTGATTAGAATGGTTAGTTAGCAAATCCTTCATTTCATCATAGTTTCCCAGCGTGTTCTGGACTCGGTTGGCAAGTGCATCCCCTTTGTTTGTCTAAAATAACAAAAAGATGGGGGTGGGAGGAGAGAGAATGAATAGGTTTGTGTTTCCTAATGTTAATGTTTCAAACAGATGTCCTAAGTAGACTAGCATATAGGGTGCTTTAAAATTCTCATGCTGCCATATAATTTCATTCTTTTCATGTGCTATGTAAGAAAAAAAAATCAGTAACACTATTGAAAGAGCCTCTTGGAATGAGCTGTGTGCTTAACGTCTGTAGGCTCCCTGGCCTGTCCTTAAATGTGTTCATTGGGAGAAAGTTTTAAATTACATCACTTATAAATTTTATTAGCAATGTAACTTATTTTAGGTCAGATGAGCTGAACGGTTACATTCCATATTGTGATGAACAACTTCAGCTTAGTGATCACTGGAATTGTAATGGAATGTTCAACTTATATTTGTTCTTGACATGTCAGCTCTTTGTGCCACATTATACCATGAAAAAGGCTTAGCCCATTGGATCAGGAAGTCAGTGAAATTGTGCAATCATGAATATATTGGTTTAGAAAAGCTCAACATCTAATTGAGCTAACATGACTAAAGCGAATCTAATTCCTTTTAATCAAAGGACTGTATAAATTACTAGTGTCTGCCCACATATTCTGGGGCATCTGTGTTTACGTATTGATGACTCATACTTGTTTACTTTGAAATGGTGCAATTGTTCATCAGCACTGACTCAAGCTCTCCTGTGTCTTTTCAATGATTTAGAAAAATTTATTCAAGAATTTTAAGCTATTGCTTACGTAAATGAAAACAAAGCCAGATTTCCAAAGCGATGTTGGCAACTAAATCATTCTATGGACGATCAACAGACCCGGCTATATCATCCCCCATAGGAAATACTAAGCTTGTTAAAAATGGCTGTGCTTGTTCTTCCAATAATTAAGTTGCTGCATGGGTTACTGTAATACAGATAGCACAGCTTTCATAACTAGAAAATGGTGGATACCTATATACTTAGAAGAAATGACTTTGACGAAAGCTCAGCTGTTCATCTTTAAAAGTGACTTTTTATTATTATTCCTTGTACCTGCCAAAGGTGTTCTCAAAACAAGCTGTTGGATTCAGAAGGGCAAAGGACTTCTTTGTGCTTAGGCTGTACTACTCTAGCCCAAGATGTTGCAGTGAGACAAGGTTACTGGCTTCCATGGAGCCATGTGGTAGCAGGACCAACGGATGGGTAAGACACCCACCCTATGTAGCCTCTAGGTCTCTGGGACCATAGGCATGCCCTCCATTCGCAGGAAGGAGTGACAACTTCCCCAATGACACAGCATCCACTGTAGATAGATGTTTAACTTCTCAGAACTCTTACACGCCCTTAACCCAGCCCAAGCTCCTGACATCCAGTGGGGAGTGTGCCTATCCAAGGCTGGGATCTCAGTCTAGACCTAGGTTGTCTGGCTGTGTGCTGTTCTCTGTATGTGAAGATGGAAGTGTGCAGATGAATGAAGGGTGAAGTGCTGGAAATGGATGAAATCACCCAGAGAAAGAAAATACAGAATGAGAAGATCAAGCTCAGGAGGAACCCTGGGGAACATCAACCTTTAAGCGACCAAGAGAAGAAGAGGAGCCGGTAAAGGATACCAAGAAGGAGCAACCAGAGAAGGAATCAAACTGGTGACCTTGGCCTTGTTGTTAACACGATCTCCATGTATTATAAGCAGTATCCAACTCATAACATGTGTGAAGTCATATAAGACATTTCCAAAGAAATAAGGGCTGTGAGGGAAATAGGATTCCAGAAATTACGAAAAAGTACACTCAATATTTGCTACGAGGGTCCTGTTGGGGGTGGGGAATTTGGAAATCCAATAAATGTCTGTTTCAGTTTTCTTATCCACAAGAACATCTGATATTGCATCACATGCAACCTTAGTGCTAAAGCAGTGATTAAACAATTAACATTCCATATAAACCTCAGCTGAATAATTGCTCCATTTTCAGAAGTACATTTTAAAGGCCTATTTAATAGATAGAGACAGGTAGAGATCACTTCTATTCCCTGAAAATCCCTAGGTTTGTCCATATTAATGGCACAAATTACTCTTCAGCCAAGGCCAGAATGCACTCTGGTTAGAGTGGTCTCCTTTGATAGATGGTGCATGACCAACAATTTGGGTAGCAGCCAAACCCAGTCTCCCTCCTATTCAGTCCCTTAATTCAAAACAAAGAGATTTTATAATGCTTAGGGCCCAGTAAGAATTTAATACAAGCTTCAGGGGAACCTGGGTGGCTCAGTCATTAAGCATCTGCCTTCAATTTGGGTCATAATCACAGGGTCCTAGGACAGAGCCCCACATTGGGCTCTCTGCTCAGGGAGGAGCCTCCTTCTCCCTCTCCCTCTGCCTGCTACTCTGCCTAATTGTGATCCCTGTCTCTCTCTCTGTCAAATAAAATCTTTTATAAAAAAAGGATTTAGTGCAAGCTTTAAATACTTACAGAGTTGCTCTGGACCCTCAAACAGTTTACCTCTTGGGTCACATGATGGCTTAACAAACACTAATACCTGGCTATCTTCAAGGATCTGACCCAGCAAAGGGGGAGACAACACCATGTTGTTTCTCATGTTAAATGCCTTTGTTTTACACTGCCTCATTTAATGAATTTGGATGTTGCTTCCTTCCTTCACACAAAAAGAATTCTATAAGAACTTTTCTCTTTTTGCCTTAGCTAGCCGAAAGCTCCAAATTCAACGGACTGAACTTTCTTTGGGAGTTTACTGGACTTCTATTGAAAGCTCATTGAACTTCCATTGAAACTAAGCTCTACAGCATCAGAACCTTGCCTTGAGATGTCAAAGAGACCAGGACAATACCTCAGATTCTTGAAAAGTAATTCACTCTCTCCAGGTCAACATAATCAAGACTCAAGAATCTTAAGACTCATTTGCTTGCAAGCAAGCTAGTCACATTCCTGTTCCCGTTCAACAGTAAATAAACGGGATGTGCTCATCTTTTCTTCAATGGAGAGAACCTTGGTTAAGTTTGAATATCTCTTCATTTACTTCTACTGTTATAATGATCTGGCTTTCCAATGCAAGCTGAGGTTTTTTTCCCCATCTCTAGGTTTTAAAATATGTTTAAAATTAGAACTTATAAACCAGCCAATGTCTAAAATTATGTCTACTTAAACAAAATTAGAGGAAAACTAAAGTTCTCTGAATAGGTCTAGAAAATCAACCTCCCACCATATAGGGTATACTATAGCAATGATTTATTTTTCTGCATAAAACTATAAGCTCTTAAAGGTCAGAGACCACCTTTCATTCACCTCAGTTCAGGACTAAGCACCAGGTCAGGTGCATATCAGATACTCAAAAAATTGTTGCTGACACAAATTGAATCCAATTATAAGTCATATCCTACCTATATCAAAATAAAGGCTTTGCGATAGCTTAGAGTAAATAAACAAATAGAAAAGCAAAAGTCAGGCTGACTTGGTTACTATGATTGAACATTAAATTGAACTTTGAACTTCCTGGTAGCTAAGAAAAAAAAGAAAAACTCACAGCTTACTGAATTATGTTTGTCTGATGAAAGGAAGCATATCTTAATTTATTAAATAAGACAAATGGTTGCCAGATACTAAAATGTAAAAAAGAATTCTTCTCATTGGTTCAGTTATAAGAACCTTTGAACATGGGGTAACTGGGTGGTACAGTCAGTTAAGCATCTGTCTCTTGATTTTTACTCAGGTCATGATCTCATGGGTCATGAGCTCAAGGCCTGTGTGGGGCTCCTCACTAAGTGTGAAGTCTCCTTGAGATTGTCTCCCTCTCATTCCATCCCTCCTTCTGCTCCTCTCCCTGCTCTCTCTCTTGCTCTCTCAAATAAATAAATCTTTTTAAAAAAACCTTTTAATAATAAAACAAATTTTTTAGCACCAACTTCACAGAAGATGCAAAGATGTTCTTCATGTGGCTTATTCTTATGATGACTAAAAAAAGAGCACTGCATTAAAGTCTAACTCAGTGAAGGCATATCTCTATGTGGAGTTGGGGGGCTAAACTAAGAGCTCCAGGTGTGGGGTTTTCCTGGACACAGACGACACAGGGCCAGAGCTGGGATACCTTGGAGGAATGAAAGGGTGTCAACTCCCTTAGACTAGCTTCCTCACAGAGCAACGGTCTCAGAGGGACTTGTGAGCAGAACTGCGAAGCAGACAGTTCAAGGTTGAGTTCACTGGCGACACTTTCTGAGTTTCTGATTGAAGGAAGATCCATATGCTTTGCAAAACAGACGTGCTGTGGCTACAAGTAGGAATTACCACGGCCATGCTTAAGACACATACTGGTAAATTCAAAACAGTCACGAGGAGGGGTTAGGCACAGAGGACACACAGACACATAGTCTCAATCTCCAAATAATAATTCGCAGGACAGTCCAGGTCACCTGATTCACCTCTCTGCCTTTCCACCACCGGTGCTGGGTAAGTGTCAACAAGTTTTTTAAATTACTCTAGATGTAGATAGGAGAGCCACTGGATAGAAAACCCAGTGGGGCCTGAAACGCATTTCTATGCCCCTACACAATGGGGATGACTACAGACCACAGAGACTTGATTTGCACTGAATGTTCTTTCTGGATTCTTAGTAATCCTATTAAGGAGCAAGGTATTCTTGGCAGTTTTGATTGGACATTATAAAAATGGCAAAAATGAAAGTTGGCCATTTCTTTCAATTGTAGGCTTCTTTCCATTGGCCAGTTCTTTACTTCCCATTCTAGATCATTGGTTGATTCTTAAAGGTAACCTCTGCAGCTCTTATTTTCTAAATAATCACAATTTCTCCATCATCAAGGAAATGCATTTTCCAAGTATTTTCAGGCATAAATTATATGTCTGGTTTGTGGCCCATGACTAACAACACTCCTTCACATTGAAGCTTTCTGCCTCATTATTCTAAGAAATGCAAAGTTGCCTCAGTTTGCTTCTAATGCTATCTACAAATCAGTAGTAGAAGTTCATTGCAAGATTAATGTACTAGGAGGCAATTGTACCATCGTATTTCTTTTAATAAAAAGTAGCAAAATAATTTAGGTTTTGAGGCTCATTTTTCCCCTTTATTTCACTGTAGCTAATGTATATGATTTAGTAATTCCTTTTTTCCTAATTGTAATATTTTTATAGTTAATCTCTCTAAGATGTAAGTTGCTATTTCTTTCTTTAATTATAATAACATTAACATCTTGAACTTGTACAGCACTTTCCAGATTTCAAAGCAAGGTCCCCGGTTCATTTGATTTGATCCTTACAACAATTACATGAGTCAGGAGAGCAGCTCTGATCTCAGTCTGGCTTCTACCTCCCCAATAAAAATGACCTTGGATAAGCCACTTAATCTCTCTGTGCCTCACTTTCCTCATTCTCATAGAGTGGAAAGAGCTATACAATGTCAGCTGTGGTTGTTGCTTATTATTATTATCAGGGATTACTTCATATCAGGTATTATTATTCACTTCAGAGAGGAGGAAACTATAAGTCAGAGGAATGAACTTTCTTCACCAAAGTCACACAGGAGGTAGGTAAGCTTATCAGGTCTTCTCACCTCCTGTGGGAAGATCAACAGCTTCCTGTTACAGGTAATGAACCACATAACTGGGTTCTAGATTCACTGCTGGCACAGATATGAAGCTGTAGAGAAGCCACTTCTCCTCTCTGAGCCTCAGATTCCTTGTGGGCCACACAAGGAAAACGAGTACTCCAGTTGTTGGAAGGACTAAACAGGCCCATGTAAAGCCCTAGCATGTGTCTGGCAGATAGCAGCCACTTGCTACACACCAGTTCCTCAGCCTTCCCAGTCTTTCCACACTGGCCTAGACATGTCAAATAGCTTCAGGTTCTTCAAGTGCTTTTGAAGGCATCCTTCTCAACACCATAGCACAAAGTCAGATTTGAAAGTTATACGCAATAGAAGCAGCCCCATGGAGAAGTTCCCCATCACCAACCGAATGTAGGGGTGGTCAACATCTTTTCCATTCTGGGAATGGTAGGGGTGAAGCAAAAAAAGGAAAGAAATCAGCCAGGATGATGAGAGATCACCATTTATTCTAACTGCTGAGAAAGGCAGTGGGTCTTAGGGACTGATGCTTATTGGCTACTTCACAAGCTACCAACACTACTGGATAACTTAATAGGTCATGTTTTAGGTTTTAGGGTGGCAAGAAATTGCCTGAAAGTCCTGATCCACCACCAGGAGTTTTGATTTTTAATTTGATAAGTATTCCTACCACAACCCTAAGGAAGGGTCGAGGTATTTCCTTGTCTCTACCAATGGACCATGGACCAGCTCTAACACTTCCACTGCTACTGGCATGTCCAGATACCCCAAGGGTGTCCACACCAGTCCAGGTCTAGGGAGCTGATGGAGGGGAACATCAGTTCTAGTATCATCATCTAGGGGAGGGGGAAGGGAAAGCAAACCCTCTAGTGATTTTTCAGGGAATCCTGAACATGGACACAGTACAAGATGGTGGCTGATCATCAAAGCAATGGTGAAAGAAACAGAATCACTAGGTCACCAACTGTTAGCTCAATTCCTCTCCTATACAGTCTCAACTGAATCACAACCTCTCTCACCTGTTGAGAAACAGAAAGGCAACAGGCTACTAATCACACAATAGGCCTGGCCCTGAGCTAGATGAATGTTCCCTCCTAGCATCTCTACCTGATGCACTCTTGTCATAGCAAGACAGATGACTTCTGAAAACTCTGGCCATGTTGATGACAGTTTTTTTTTTTAAACTGCCTACTCAAAAACACACTGCTGACATCTAAAAATAAATATGTATCTATATTACAGTCCTTTTTAGTAAGAGATGGCATTTACCTTAAAGGTACAAGACCATTAATTCAACATGATTTAAGTTATAAAGAGGGGATAAACCAAGGGCTCTACACCTCATCATATTAATAACATTGAGCATGGAATAGACTTCAAACTTTAAGAATGACTCTTTGAGTAAACCTCCTTTTTCTAACTCAACCAAAGTTAAGACATAAAACTCATCTGGTTATTCCTTTCTTAAGAAGGGATAAGGCACCTATCATCCTTTGACCTCTCTTCCATTTTCTGGAAAAAATGAAGGCCACAATGTCTTGCCATGGCTAGTCACTCTTCACACACTCTTGACTTTGTGCCTGCTCATCTCCTCTGGGACCCTGCTCCACTCACCGTCACCTCTTCCTCCTGTCCCTTTACCCTCTCCCTTTTGACTGACGTCTGGTCTTTCCCATCAATCTTTGAACATGTTCACATTTTTCCCATTATGAAAAAAGAGCCTCTTTCCATAAAATTTCTCCCCTCAGGTTCTAACCTACCTTCCTTTCTTCCTCCCTCCACACAAAAAGTTATCGCCTTTCTTTGTTTTACCGCTTCCCATTTACTCCCTGAGCCCAGGCAGTTCACTTCCCACAATGAGCACCACCATCAACAAAATAAAACAACTCTTCCTAAGGTCATTGATCCCCCCACCCCCCAACTACCAAATCCAACAGCCACTTTCCAGTGCTGACCTTTCCTGCTGCCCTCCCAGACACAAATAACTAACAAATCCCTCCTCCATAAAACCCTATATCCCTTTGATTTCTATTAAATGATTCTCCTAGTTCTCTTCCTACCTCTGTGATCATTCACTCTTTTTTAGATTCCTTTCCTGGTGTCTACGTTGCCACCTCTTTTACTCCTTAAATGCTGCTCCTCCCCAAGACTCTCTCTTTGTCCTCCTTATTCAGTCATCTGACAGCTTCCATGACCACCTCCCTGCTCACATCTAACTCTCTCTCTTGAGCACTCTCATTATCTCCAGATCCCTACACCCAATGCCTACCAGTAGGTCTCTCTTCATATCCCACCAGCATCTCAAACCAACTGTGCTCAAAACAGAATTAATTTTCTTTTTCTTTGCAAGCACCAACACTGTTTCCTCCTGAACAACCCGTTAATGAGACTGCCATCTTCTCAAGTCAGAAATAGGGGAATCATTTACTCCTCACATTTTCCACAGCCAGTCAGACATCTAATCTCATCATGTCACTGTCCCTCTGCTGTCTTAAATCCTCTCTGCCATGAATTCCCCTTAGCTAACTACAAAATCTTCTTTATCTGACTTCTCCTTTGCCTCACCTCCAACCAACTCACCACACTGCCAACATCATCTTCAAAATTCTTTGTCTGTCCTGGCCATGCCCTTACTTGAAACTGTGCGGTGACTTCTCTTCATGTATAGAATTGTGTCCAGTCTCCTTGGCATGAGGTACCAAGTCTCCACTAACCTCTTGCCTGCCTACCTCTGTGGCAGCTGCTCTGCACTCTTACCTTCCATCGCTCATGATATCTTACTCCTCTTTGTGCATTTGTCTAAGATGTGACTAGCATGTAGTGGGCCTTCAACAAATGTTCACTAAACTCATCATATCCTTAAATACACATGTTCAGGGGTACCTGGGTGGCTCGGTGGGTTAAGCCTCTGCCTTCAACTCAGGTCATGATCTCAGGGTCCTGGGATCCAGCCCCGCATCAGGCTCTGCTCAGCGGGGAGCCTGTTTCCCCCTTACTCTCTCTCTCTCTGATTGCCTCTCTGCCTACTTGTGATCTCTCTCTGTTGCCTCTCTGCCTACTTGTGATCTCTCTCTGTTGCCTCTCTGCCTACTTGTGATCTCTCTCTGTCAAACAAATAAGTAAAATCTTAAAAAAATACACATGTTCAAAGGCAGTATGTAAATTAAATCAATTGAGATAGGAGAAATGCTTTTTTAAGGATTATACTATTATTGACAAATTGGAAAGTAGCAGTTTAGGTAACCTAACTCTCTCTGTCAGACTTCCTGAACTCAAAAGGCACCTGAGTCTCAGTCAAGAGCTGCTCACTTATCGTGAACAAGGCAGTAAGACTCTGCTCTCAGTGGTCACTGAGCCCAACAGCTTACTCTATACCCCAAAGTGGTATTTGTGCCAATGCTGTCCTTTCCTTTCCCAGAAGTCATTGTCCCCTAATTGGTGCCCTTCTAAAAGCATGACTCTCAGAAATTTCCCTCTATTGTTGTTTTAACTCTTACATCATTTTGTTTCATTATGGAAAATTACACTGCTACTAAATTTCAATAAACACCAACCAGCTGCCAGCTATTCCACCAGATTCTTCCTCCCCCAAGCCCCACCCTGAATAGAAAGTTCAGAGGCAGTCATCGTGAAATCAGTAGTTGTAGACAGAGCAGCAGGAGTGTTAGTGGCTATGCTAGGTAAGCCACCTGGCTATGCCACCCCCTTGCCCAGGGCACCCCATCCTTGGTTGAGGCAATCTTCTCATCCAGAATGATTAACCACCAGGAAAAAGTGATCAGCTTTTCCCTTTATCCTAGAACAAGGATTTTCAAAGAGCACTCAAACCACTCCACAGCTACTAACAACCTAACACGGGAAAGGAAAACAGTGGCCTCGCTTGCAACAGATGGCACTGATCGGGAGGAGAAAGACACAACCATTGACTTTCTGATGAAGTCTTCAGGGGCTGCCTTGTCAATAGCCAAGGTGGGGAAAAGCATCAAGGGAGCACTGTTTGCTGTAGGAAGTGCTGAGCGAGACAGAACTTCTCGGAAACAGGAAGTCTCACTAGTCCTGTTGAAATCTGAGGACAGAATTTGCCTCTGAAGACTTCTTCAGAAAGCTGCAGTTGCCCCAAATACAATGTGTTTATAGATTTTATGTGTCAAATATATTCTCCTGGAAATGATTTGGGTGCTTTAAAAATAGATTAAATGTTGATTAGTATGTTCAAAAACTTAACAAACAACCATTTTCCAGAAAGATAAATTACATACATATTCAGTTACCTTGTAGGGCTCCCCAAAAAGATCAAAGCCTGAAGAAAAGAGATCATCTTCTTGCTGGACTTCTTGATTCCTCCGCTCCCACTCCCTTTTTTTAAGTGCACTACGGTCTTGTTCATAGTGACTGATAGGAAAAGAAAAAGACAAAAGAAGAAAAAGATTAATTAGTCGTGTCATTCAGATCTCTCTTGTTATCAATAAGAAGAAAAACAATACAATCCAAGGCTACCCAAATGGATATACTGCATGGGGAGTGGAGAAACATTTTCTTGACTCCCAAAGGGTTTAAGATCCAGTTCTTTGGAATATAGAAGAACATGGAAAACATGCTTATTAGCAACCATACTCATGCCCATGTGAGTGTTCCAGAATCCTCTTCTCTTGTCCCTACTTGAGTACCACAGGCAATTAACGGCTCCCTGAAAGTCCACTTGCAAAAAAGTACTGAATTCAAGTTGCTTTGTGTTACCAACTGCTTAGGGCTCAGAATTCCCAGACGTCATGGAGTCCTAAGGGAAAGGAATTAACCAATATGTCACAGGCCACCTGTAATTCTGTCCTGAGCCCACAGCCAGAGTTAGCCTGTTGTAACGAAATCATAGGGGAGTTTACGGGCATTTTTGGAAGTCTACAAAACACCGAACCACTTATTTGCTCACACTCCTTTTTTGTGGTGGGCGTGTCTTTTCCCTTCTCATAGTTGTATCATAGGATACTGACAGCCTCTTTAGGAAACTCTTCACAAAGAAAGTGTCTGGCTTGAATGGCAAACAGCTAACAACAAAAGGTATCAAAAGCCTTGGATGACCTCAAGGCACACGTGTTTTATAAATGCTGTATAGCTCTGTGACTCGTCATGTTTTAGGTTTTCCCATTGGAGAATCAGTACAGAAGCTTCCAGACAATATCTAAGATATACTCCAGGCCCTGGGATTTTCTAGTATGAAATGATTCCCAATGAAGAATTAGGCAAGAATGTGCCTATTACCCCATAACCTATAAGTCTCAAAAGTGGTGGATTTTATTTTGTCCATTGGGTTTTCTCTCCCCTGCCTTTGATCAAAATCTTACCTGAAGTGAACACATGTAAATCATACAAATCATACAAATCATACAAACTAAATCATACATACTAAATCATACAAACATACGTAAAATGCCTAACAGGTGGTGTACAAATGTTGCTTTCCTTCCCCATGTTAATACTGCCATGTTAAGACTTAATTAGATAATTGGCATGCAAATGAACATAATAGCTAAAGGAATTACAAGAGATAAACTGATAGAAGAGTAGAGTCGACAGGTTTTGAATATATCCCAGACCTTAATGCCTACCCTTGGTCGTCTAGTTTGCTCATGAGTATCATAACTTTTAATTTATAAAATAAGAGCCCAGAGCATGAAATAGCCATGCTTAACTAGATATTTATATACGTGGAGTGTGAGTTGCCACTACACTTAATCACCCCCTTTCTCCACAGGAATCTTTGAACTGACAGATTCAAAGTGACTTTGATAGCCTTATCTTCTGAATCAACAACACTTCATTCCTCCGATTTAAAAAAAAGTGGCCACATTTAAAGAATGCTCAGACGTATGTTATACTTTCACAATACAAACAATGCCAGACACAGAGGAGCTTGCTAGGCCAGGCACGAGGGGGCTCAGTGAATGTCATCACCATCTGGGGAAAACAAAGGAGGTTGACAGCACTACACCAAGCCCAGACCCCACATATGGGCCCCGTCTGGTCAAGAAAGATGACAAGTCCAGATCCTGGAAGGCAGTCTGTCCTTCGGAGTCTCAGACACCATCCAAGGGGTGACACTTGTTGGCAACATCTCTCCTCATTGGTCATGAGTTGAGATCGGAACCCTACCCGGTTGCCATGGGTCGCAATGTCTTTGTGTTGGAGGATGAGGTGTGATCAAGCAGACAGAGTCACATCTTCAGAACGTGCACATGGAGCATGAGATCAGACTTGAGCACGACGCATGGGCCATGCATCTCCCAAGCCCATCATCAGTGTGTCCAAATGTAAGAAAGAGAGGGGGAGCATCAGGGGTGGAGTTGCACCAAGTTAAAGCAGTATTTAGTGGGGGGCAAGCCAGGAAGTTCTGTTGCAAAGGAAGACACTTCATTTCTTCGCCTGCCACAGCAGTTGACTCTTCACACAAAAACAAGAGCCCAAATCTCATGCTTCCGAAAAATGTGAGCAAGATGTCAGCTTTCTAGCTATCTGTTCATTCAGTGCATCTGACAGCCGGGAATGACAGGCCCATAGATCACATTCAGTTCTTCCATGAAGAGAACTGAGGTGCTTTGGTCTCTTGGCTTTGCAAACTATCTTCCTTCTTCTCTGAGGGAAAGATATAATTAAAACCCTGAAGGAAGAGAAGGATGAGGAGAAGAAAAGGAAACATATTTCCACTTGCGCAACACTGAGCGGCCAGCAGCCAGGGCACTCTGGGCGCTTTCAACCTGGGTTTGATTTGTGAGGGAGGCTCCTGGCTCCATTTTGCATCAGTTCATTAGCTACCAAATTCCAGACAAAATGTGAATAGGAGATTGAGTGTGCACATGGGTGTTATCTCTTGCAAGCAAAGTGCCTGCTGCGTTTTTTAACACATATACCAAAGAATAGTTAATTCTCCTATCTCTGGCAAGAATGAATTGAATCTCCATAGAGTATCACCACTTTTGGAAGGCAACCAAATCGTTCCAACTTCTTCCTCCTTCGCTCAGCATGGCGTTGTATTGAAAGCTTCACAGGGCGAGGTGTAATGGGGAATGAACTCCACAGTGATGAGGCTTTCACAGTGCAGAACATCCCCGATTTCTGACTGAAACCAAAATTACTAATTTGAAGCACCAGCTAATTAAAACCACAGCTATGTATTTAGCCTCTTGTTATACCTACTGCAGTTTATAATTATAGAGACCTCTTTATCTACTCAATTAAAGTTCTTATGATTGAGGCAGGTTGCGTTTGAACCTGTGTGCCCCGTGGGGGCAAGAGAAAAGCATATGGCTGTCCCCCAATGATGTGATGTACCATGTACACTCCAGGGCTTGTTGTCCAGAGCAAGGAAGTGCTCCATGGCCCACAAAGAAATGCTCAGGCCAGAAATGTGAATTAATCACCATATGATTGGGCTAAACAATTCAAATTTATTCACATTGAGGGGGACTGGGGAAATTGGTCCTATGAGTGTGAAAACCCATTTCCCTGTTGGAAGGTGGAGCCAAAAAGCTCAACCAGAGGACTCTTTCCTTCGTAGCAAGTCAGGACATTCTTCTAGCTTTTTTCCCCCGATATAGAACACAGTTCATCACATTATGGTGCCATCAAAACCACTGACCCACCACTCATAACTCACTTTACTCTCAATTAACCAAAGACCTCTGATCTCTCTCTCTCTCTCTCTCTCTCTCTCTCTCTCTCTGTGCATCCTATGTC